>NW_026974845.1:900000-1075510 GCF_030014295.1 Loxodonta africana
GTTCGTGCTTGCAGGGCTCTGCTACTCGGTCCTGTTCGTGCGTGCGGGGATCCGCTATTCAGGCCTGATAGTGTGTGCGGGGCTCCTCTATTCAGGCCTGTCCTTCCCTGCGGGACTCTATTCGGGCCGATACTTCCCTGCGGGACTCTGTTCGGGCCTATTCTGGCCTGCGAGACCCTCGGTTCGCCCCTATCGTGGTCTGCGGGACTCTCGTTCGGGCCCATTCTCGCCTTCGAGACCCTCTGTTCGGGCTTTTCTGACCTGCGGGACTCTCCGTTCGGGCCTATTCTTGTGAGCGGGTCTCTATTCGGGCCTATTTTTGCCTAAGGGCTCCTCTATTCGGGCCTATTCTGGCCTGCGGGACTCTCCGTTCGGGCCTATTCTCACCTGGGGAACTCTCCGTTCGGACCTTTCTGGCCTTCGGGACTCTGTTCGGGTCTCTTCTTGCCAGCGGGGCTCTTCGTTTGGGCCTATTCTTGCCTGCAGGACTCTGTTCGGGCCTCTTCTTGCCTGCACAGCCCCTCTACTCGGGCCTATTTTTGCCTGCGGGACTCTGTCCAGGCCTATTGTTGCCCCCGGAAAACTCCGTTCGGTCCTATTCTGGCTTGTGGGACTCTGTTCGGGCCTATGCTTGCCTGCGGGAATCTCCTTTCAGGGTTATGCTGACCTGTGGGATTCTCAGTTTGGGCGTATTCTCGCCTGCAGGATATCTCTTCGGGCCTATTCTCGCCCGCGGGACCCTCCGTTCGGTCGTTCTGGCCTGCGGGACTCTCCGTTCGGGCCTAATCTTGCCTGCAGGATTCTGCGTTCGGGCTTACTCTTGCTTGCCGGACAGGGTTCGGGCGTCTTCTTGCCTGCACGGCTCCTCTACTCGGGCCTCATTTTGCCTTCGGGACACCGTTCGGGTCTATTCTTGGTCCGGGAATCTCCGTTCGGGCCTATGCTGGCCTGCTGGACTCTGTTCGGGCCTATGCTTGCCTGCGGGAATGACCGTTCGGGCCTATGTTGGCCTGCGGGACTCTCCGTTCGGGCCTTTCTGGCCTGCGGGATTCTCCGTTCGGGCCTATTCTCTGGAGCGGGACTTTACTCGGGCCTATTCTTGCCTCCGGGGCTCCTCTATTCTTGCCTATTCTTGCCTCCGGGAATCTCCGTTCTGGCCTGTTCGGGCCTGCGGGGCTCTGTTCGTGCCTATGCTTGCCTGCAGGAATCTCTGTTCCGCCCTACTCTGGCCTGCGGGACTCTCAGTTCAGGCCTATTCTGGCCTGCGGGACTCTGTTCGGGCCTATTCTTGCTCCGGGAATCTCCGTTCGGGAGTACCCTGGCTTGCGGGACTCTGTTCGGGAATATGCTTGCCTGCAGGAATCTCTGTTCTGGCCTATTCTGGCCTGCAGGACTCTCCGTTCGGGCCTATTCTGGCCTGCAGGACTCTGTTTGGGCCTATGCTTGTCTACAGGAATCTCCGTTCAGGCGTATGCTGGCCTGCGGGTCTCTCCGTTCGGGCCTATTCTTGCCTGCGGGACTCTCCGTTTGGGCGTATCCTTGCCTGCGGGACTCTGTTCGGGCCTCTTCTTGCCCGCACGGCTCCTCTACTCGGGCCTATTTTTGCCTGTGGGACTCTATTGGGGCCTATTCTTGCCTCCGACAATCTCCGTTCGGGCCTATTCTGGCCTGCGGGACTCTACGTTCGGGCCTAGGCTTCCCTTTGGCAATCTCCGTTCAGGCGTATGCTGGCCTGCGGGACTCTGTTCGGGCCTTTGGTTGCTTTCGGAAATCCCCGTTCTGGCCTATTCTGGCCTGCGGAATTCTGTTCGGGGCTATTCTTGCTCCGGGAATCTCTGTTCGGGACTATTCTGGCCTGTTGGACTCTGTTCGGGCCCATGCCTGCCTGCGGGGCTCTCTGTTCAGGCCTTTTTCGCCTACGGGACTCTCCGTTCGGGCCTATTCTCTGGAGCGGGACTTTAGTCGGGCCTACTCTTGCCTACGGGGCTCCTCTATTCTTGCCTCTGGGATTCTGTTCGGGCCTATTCTTGTCTGCGGGACTCTCCGTTTGAGCCTATTCTTGCCTGTGGGTTCTCCGTTCAGGGCTACTCTTGCCAGCGGGACTCTGTTCGTGCCTCATCTTGCCTGCATGGCTGCTCTACTCGGGCCTACTCTTGCCTGCGGGACTCTGTTCGGGCCTATCCTTGCTCTGGGAATCTCCGTTCGGGCATACCCTGGCCTGCGGGACTCCGTTCGGGCCTATTCTGGCCTGCGGGACTCTCTTTGGGCCTATGCTTGCCTGCAGGAATCTCTGTTCCGGCCTATTGTGGCCTGCAGGACTCTCCGTTCGGGCCTATTCTGGCCTGCGGGACTCTGTTTGGGCCTATGCTTGCCTACGGGAATCTCCGTTCAGGCGTATGCTGGCCTGCGGTATTCTCAATTTGGGCATATTCTCTCGCCTGCGGGACTTTCCTTTGGGCCTATTCTCGCCTGCGCATCTCTCCGTTCGGGCCTATTCTTGCCTGCGGGACTCTCCGTTCCGGCCTATTCTTGCCTGCGGGTCTCTCCGTTCGGGACAATTCTGACCTGCAAAACTCTCCGTTCGGACCTAATCTAGCCTCTGGGAGTCTCCTTTGGGGTCTCCTGTTGCGTGCGGGGCTGCTCCATTCCAGCCTTTTGTGCTTACGGAGCTCCGATATTCGGTCCTGTTCTAGCATGCGGAGCTCCGCTACTCAGGCCTGATTGTGCGTGCGGGGCTCCGCTACTCGGGTCTGTTCGTGCTTGCAGGGCTCTGCTACTCGGGCCTGTTCGTGCGTGCAGGGATCCGCTATTCAGGCCTGATAGTGTGTGCGGGGATCCGCTATTCAGGCCTGTCCTTCCCTGCGGGACTCTATTCGGGCCTATACTTCCCTGCGGGACTCTGTTCGGGCCTATTCTGGCCTGCGAGACCCTCCGTTCGCCCCTATCGTGGTCTGCGGGACCCTCGTTCGGGCCCATTCTCGCCTTCGAGACCCTCTGTTCGGGCTTTTCTGACCTGCGGGACTCTCTGTTCGGGCCTATTCTTGTGAGCGGGTCTCTATTCGGGCCTATTTTTGCCTAAGGGCTCCTCTATTCGGGCCTATTGTGGCCTGCGGGACTCTCCGTTCGGGCCTATTCTCACGTGGGGAACTCTCCGTTCGGACCTTTCTGGCCTTCGGGACTCTGTTCGGGTCTCTTCTTGCCAGCGGGGCTCTTCGTTTGGGCCTATTCTTGCCTGCAGGACTCTGTTCGGGCCTCTTCTTGCCTGCACAGCCCCTCTACTCGGGCCTATTTTTGCCTGCGGGACTCTGTCCAGGCCTATTGTTGCCCCCGGAAAACTCCGTTCGGTCCTATTCTGGCTTGTGGGACTCTGTTCGGGCCTATGCTTGCCTGCGGGAATCTCCTTTCAGGGTTATGCTGACCTGTGGGATTCTCAGTTTGGGCGTATTCTCGCCTGCAGGACATCTCTTCGGGCCTATTCTCGCCCGCGGGACCCTCCGTTCGGTCGTTCTGGCCTGCGGGACTCTCCGTTCGGGCCTAATCTTGCCTGCAGGATTCTGCGTTCGGGCTTACTCTTGCTTGCCGGACAGGGTTCGGGCGTCTTGTTGCCTGCACGGCTCCTCTACTCGGGCCTCATTTTGCCTTCGGGACACCGTTCGGGTCTATTCTTGGTCCGGGAATCTCCGTTCGGGCCTATGCTGGCCTGCTGGACTCTGTTCGGGCCTATGCTTGCCTGCGGGAATGACCGTTCGGGCCTATGTTGGCCTGCGGGACTCTCCGTTCGGGCCTTTCTGGCCTGCGGGACTCTCCGTTCGGGCCTATTCTCTGGAGCGGGACTTTACTCGGGCCTATTCTTGCCTCCGGGGCTCCTCTATTCTTGCCTATTCTTGCCTCCGGGAATCTCCGTTCTGGCCTGTTCGGGCCTGCGGGACTCTGTTCGGGCCTATGCTTGCCTGCAGGAATCTCTCTTCCGCCCTACTCTGGCCTGCGGGACTCTGAGTTCAGGCCTATTCTGGCCTGCGGGACTCTGTTCGGGCCTATTCTTGCTCCGGGAATCTCCGTTCGGGAGTACCCTGGCTTGCGGGACTCTGTTCGGGCCTATGCATGCCTGCAGGAATCTCTGTTCTGGCCTATTCTGGCCTGCAGGACTCTCCGTTCGGGCCTATTCTGGCCTGCAGGACTCTGTTTGGGCCTATGCTTGTCTACAGGAATCTCCGTTCAGGCGTATGCTGGCCTGCGGGTCTCTCCGTTCGGGCCTATTCTTGCCTGCGAGACTCTCCGTTTGGGCGTATCCTTGCCTGCGGGACTCCGTTCGGGCCTCTTCTTGCCCGCACGGCTCCTCTACTCGGGCCTATTTTTGCCTGTGGGACTCTATTGGGGCCTATTCTTGCCTCCGACAATCTCCGTTCGGGCCTATTCTGGCCTGCGGAATTCTGTTCGGGGCTGTTCTTGCTCCGGGAATCTCTGTTCGGGACTATTCTGGCCTGTTGGACTCTGTTCGGGCCCATGCCTGCCTGCGGGGCTCTCTGTTCAGGCCTTTTTCGCCTACGGGTCTCTCCGTTCGGGCCTATTCTCTGGAGCGGGACTTTAGTCGGGCCTACTCTTGCCTACGGGGCTCCTCTATTCTTGCCTCTGGGATTCTGTTCGGGCCTATTCTTGTCTGCGGGACTCTCCGTTTGAGCCTATTCTTGCCTGTGGGTTCTCCGTTCAGGGCTACTCTTGCCAGCGGGACTCTGTTCGTGCCTCATCTTGCCTGCATGGCTGCTCTACTCGGGCCTACTCTTGCCTGCGGGACTCTGTTCGGGCCTATCCTTGCTCTGGGAATCTCCGTTCGGGCATACCCTGGCCTGCGGGACTCCGTTCGGGCCTATTCTGGCCTGCGGGACTCTCTTTGGGCCTATGCTTGCCTGCAGGAATCTCTGTTCCGGCCTATTGTGGCCTGCAGCACTCTCCGTTTGGGCCTATTCTGGCCTACGGGACTCTGTTTGGGCCTATGCTTGCCTACGGGAATCTCCGTTCAGGCTTATGCTGGCCTGCGGGTCTCTCCGTTCGGGCCTATTCTTGCCTGCGGGACTCTCCGTTTGGGCGTATCCTTGCCTGCGGGACTCTGTTCGGGCCTCTTCTTGCCCGCACGGCTCCTCTACTCGGGCCTATTTTTGCCTGTGGGACTCTATTGGGGCCTATTCTTGCCTCCGACAATCTCCGTTCGGGCCTATTCTGGCCTGCGGGACTCTTCGTTTGGGCCTAGGCTTCCCTTTGGCAATCTCCGTTCAGGCGTATGCTGGCCTGCGGGACTCTGTTCGGGCCTTTGGTTGCTTTCGGAAATCCCCGTTCTGGCCTATTCTGGCCTGCGGAATTCTGTTCGGGGCTATTCTTGCTCCGGGAATCTCCTTTCGGGAGTACCCTGGCTTGCGGGACTCTGTTCGGGCCTATGCATGCCTGCAGGAATCTCTGTTCTGGCCTATTCTGGCCTGCAGGACTCTCCGTTCGGGCCTATTCTGGCCTGCAGGACTCTGTTTGGGCATATGCTTGTCTACAGGAATCTCCGTTCAGGCGTATGCTGGCCTGCGGGTCTCTCCGTTCGGGCCTATTCTTGCCTGCGGGACTCTCCGTTTGGGCGTATCCTTGCCTGCGGGACTCTGTTCGGGCCTCTTCTTGCCCGCACGGCTCCTCTACTCGGGCCTATTTTTGCCTGTGGGACTCTATTGGGGCCTATTCTTGCCTCCGACAATCTCCGTTCGGGCCTATTCTGGCCTGCGGGACTCTTCGTTCGGGCCTAGGCTTCCCTTTGGCAATCTCCGTTCAGGCGTATGCTGGCCTGCGGGACTCTGTTCGGGCCTTTGGTTGCTTTCGGAAATCCCCGTTCTGGCCTATTCTGGCCTGCGGAATTCTGTTCGGGGCTATTCTTGCTCCGGGAATCTCTGTTCGGGACTATTCTGGCCTGTTGGACTCTGTTCAGGCCCATGCCTGCCTGCGGGGCTCTCTGTTCAGGCCTTTTTCGCCTACGGGTCTCTCCGTTCGGGCCTATTCTCTGGAGCGGGACTTTAGTCGGGCCTACTCTTGCCTACGGGGCTCCTCTATTCTTGCCTCTGGGATTCTGTTCGGGCCTATTCTTGTCTGCGGGACTCTCCGTTTGAGCCTATTCTTGCCTGTGGGTTCTCCGTTCAGGGCTACTCTTGCCAGCGGGACTCTGTTCGTGCCTCATCTTGCCTGCATGGCTGCTCTACTCGGGCCTACTCTTGCCTGTGGGACTCTGTTCGGGCCTATCCTTGCTCTGGGAATCTCCGTTCGGGCATACCCTGGCCTGCGGGACTCCGTTCGGGCCTATTCTGGCCTGCGGGACTCTGTTTGGGCCTATGCTTGCCTGCAGGAATCTCTGTTCCGGCCTATTGTGGCCTGCAGCACTCTCCGTTTGGGCCTATTCTGGCCTACGGGACTCTGTTTGGGCCTATGCTTGCCTACGGGAATCTCCGTTCAGGCGTATGCTGGCCTGCGGTATTCTCAATTTGGGCATATTCTCTCGCCTGTGGGACTTTCCTTTGGGCCTATTCTCGCCTGCGCATCTCTCCGTTCGGGCCTATTCTTGCCTGCGGGACTCTCCGTTCCGGCCTATTCTTGCCTGCGGGTCTCTCCGTTCGGGACAATTCTGACCTGCAAAACTCTCCGTTCGGACCTAATCTAGCCTCTGGGAGTCTCCTTTGGGGTCTCCTGTTGCGTGCGGGGCTGCTCTATTCCAGCCTTTTGTGCTTAGGGAGCTCCGATATTCGGTCCTGTTCTAGCATGCGGAGCTCCGCTACTCAGGCCTGATTGTGCGTGCGGGGCTCCGCTACTCGGGCCTGTTGGTGCATGCGGGGCTCCACTACTTGGGCCTGTTCTTGCATGCGGGGCTCCGCTACTCGGGTCTGTTCGTGCTTGCAGGGCTCTGCTACTCGGGCCTGTTCGTGCGTGCAGGGATCCGCTATTCAGGCCTGATAGTGTGTGCGGGGATCCGCTATTCAGGCCTGTCCTTCCCTGCGGGACTCTATTCGGGCCTATACTTCCCTGCGGGACTCTGTTCGGGCCTATTCTGGCCTGCGAGACTCTCCGTTCGCCCCTATCGTGGTCTGCGGGACCCTCGTTCGGGCCCATTCTCGCCTTCGAGACCCTCTGTTCGGGCTTTTCTGACCTGCGGGACTCTCCGTTCGGGCCTATTCTTGTGAGCGGGTCTCTATTCGGGCCTATTTTTGCCTAAGGGCTCCTCTATTCGGGCCTATTCTGGCCTGCGGGACTCTCCGTTCGGGCCTATTCTCACCTGGGGAACTCTCCGTTCGGACCTTTCTGGCCTTCGGGACTCTGTTCGGGTCTCTTCTTGCCAGCGGGGCTCTTCGTTTGGGCCTATTCTTGCCTGCAGGACTCTGTTCGGGCCTCTTCTTGCCTGCACAGCCCCTCTACTCGGGCCTATTTTTGCCTGCGGGACTCTGTCCAGGCCTATTGTTGCCCCCGGAAAACTCCGTTCGGTCCTATTCTGGCTTGTGGGACTCTGTTCGGGCCTATGCTTGCCTGCGGGAATCTCCTTTCAGGGTTATGCTGACCTGTGGGATTCTCAGTTTGGGCGTATTCTCGCCTGCAGGACATCTCTTCGGGCCTATTCTCGCCCGCGGGACCCTCCGTTCGGTCGTTCTGGCCTGCGGGACTCTCCGTTCGGGCCTAATCTTGCCTGCAGGATTCTGCGTTCGGGCTTACTCTTGCTTGCCGGACAGGGTTCGGGCGTCTTCTTGCCTGCACGGCTCCTCTACTCGGGCCTCATTTTGCCTTCGGGACACCGTTCGGGTCTATTCTTGGTCCGGGAATCTCCGTTCGGGCCTATGCTGGCCTGCTGGACTCTGTTCGGGCCTATGCTTGCCTGCGGGAATGACCGTTCGGGCCTATGTTGGCCTGCGGGACTCTCCGTTCGGGCCTTTCTGGCCTGCGGGATTCTCCGTTCGGGCCTATTCTCTGGAGCGGGACTTTACTCGGGCCTATTCTTGCCTCCGGGGCTCCTCTATTCTTGCCTATTCTTGCCTCCGGGAATCTCCGTTCTGGCCTGTTCGGGCCTGCGGGACTCTGTTCGGGCGTATGCTTGCCTGCAGGAATCTCTGTTCCGCCCTACTCTGGCCTGCGGGACTCTCAGTTCAGGCCTATTCTGGCCTGCGGGACTCTGTTCGGGCCTATTCTTGCTCCGGGAATCTCCGTTCGGGAGTACCCTGGCTTGCGGGACTCTGTTCGGGCCTATGCTTGCCTGCAGGAATCTCTGTTCTGGCCTCTTCTGGCCTGCAGGACTCTCCGTTCGGGCCTATTCTGGCCTGCAGGACTCTGTTTGGGCCTATGCTTGTCTACAGGAATCTCCGTTCTGGCGTATGCTGGCCTGCGGGTCTCTCCGTTCGGGCCTATTCTTGCCTGCGGGACTCTCCGTTTGGGCGTATCCTTGCCTGCGGGACTCTGTTCGGGCCTCTTCTTGTCCGCACGGCTCCTCTACTCGGGCCTATTTTTGCCTGTGGGACTCTATTGGGGCCTATTCTTGCCTCCGACAATCTCCGTTCGGGCCTATTCTGGCCTGCGGGACTCTTCGTTCGGGCCTAGGCTTCCCTTTGGCAATCTCCGTTCAGGCGTATGCTGGCCTGCGGGACTCTGTTCGGGCCTTTGGTTGCTTTCGGAAATCCCCGTTCTGGCCTATTCTGGCCTGCGGAATTCTGTTCGGGGCTATTCTTGCTCCGGGAATCTCTGTTCGGGACTATTCTGGCCTGTGGGACTCTGTTCGGGCCCATGCCTGCCTGCGGGGCTCTCTGTTCAGGCCTTTTTCGCCTACGGGTCTCTCCGTTCGGGCCTATTCTCTGGAGCGGGACTTTAGTCGGGCCTACTCTTGCCTACGGGGCTCCTCTATTCTTGCCTCTGGGATTCTGTTCGGGCCTATTCTTGTCTGTGGGACTCTCCGTTTGAGCCTATTCTTGCCTGTGGGTTCTCCGTTCAGGGCTACTCTTGCCAGCGGGACTCTGTTCGTGCCTCATCTTGCCTGCATGGCTGCTCTACTCGGGCCTACTCTTGCCTGCGGGACTCTGTTCGGGCCTATCCTTGCTCTGGGAATCTCCGTTCGGGCATACCCTGGCCTGCGGGACTCCGTTCGGGCCTATTCTGGCCTGCGGGACTCTCTTTGGGCCTATGCTTGCCAGCAGGAATCTCTGTTCCGGCCTATTGTGGCCTGCAGCACTCTCCGTTTGGGCCTATTCTGGCCTACGGGACTCTGTTTGGGCCTATGCTTGCCTACGGGAATCTCCGTTCAGGCGTATGCTGGCCTGCGGTATTCTCAATTTGGGCATATTCTCTCGCCTGCGGGACTTTCCTTTGGACCTATTCTCGCCTGCGCATCTCTCCGTTCGGGCCTATTCTTGCCTGCGGGTCTCTCCGTTCGGGACAATTCTGACCTGCAAAACTCTCCGTTCGGACCTAATCTAGCCTCTGGGAGTCTCCTTTGGGGTCTCCTGTTGCGTGCGGGGCTGCTCTATTCCAGCCTTTTGTGCTTACGGAGCTCCGATATTCGGTCCTGTTCTAGCATGCGGAGCTCCGTTACTCAGGCCTGATTGTGCGTGCGGGGCTCCGCTACTCGGGCCTGTTGGTGCATGCGGGGCTCCACTACTTGGGCCTGTTCTTGCATGCGGGGCTCCGCTACTCGGGTCTGTTCGTGCTTGCAGGGCTCTGCTACTCGGGCCTGTTCGTGCGTGCGGGGCTCCGCTATTCAGGCCTGATAGTGTGTGCGGTTCTCCTCTATTCAGGCCTGTCCTTCCCTGCGGGACTCTATTCGGGCCTATACTTCCCTGCGGGACTCTGTTCGGGCCTATTCTGGCCTGCGAGACCCTCCGTTTGCCCCTGTCGTGGTCTGCGGGACCCTCGTTCGGGCCCATTCTCGCCTTCGAGACCCTCTGTTCGGGCTTTTCTGACCTGCGGGACTCTCTGTTCGGGCCTATTCTTGTGAGCGGGTCTCTATTCGGGCCTATTTTTGCCTTAGGGCTCCTCTATTCGGGCCTATTGTGGCCTGCGGGACTCTCCGTTCGGGCCTATTCTCACGTGGGGAACTCTCCGTTCGGACCTTTCTGGCCTTCGGGACTCTGTTCGGGTCTCTTCTTGCCAGCGGGGCTCTTCGTTTGGGCCTATTCTTGCCTGCAGGACTCTGTTCGGGCCTCTTCTTGCCTGCACAGCCCCTCTACTCGGGCCTATTTTTGCCTGCGGGACTCTGTCCAGGCCTATTGTTGCCCCCGGAAAACTCCGTTTGGTCCTGTTCTGGCTTGTGGGACTCTGTTTGGGCCTATGCTTGCCTGCGGGACTCTCCTTTCAGGGTTATGCTGACCTGTGGGATTCTCAGTTTGGGCGTATTCTCGCCTGCAGGACATCTCTTCGGGCCTATTCTCGCCCGCGGGACCCTCCGTTCGGTCGTTTCTGGCCTGCGGGACTCTCCGTTCGGGCCTAATCTTGCCTGCAGGATTCTGCGTTCGGGCTTACTCTTGCTTGCGGGACAGGGTTCGGGCGTCTTGTTGCCTGCACGGCTCCTCTACTCGGGCCTCATTTTGCCTTCGGGACACTGTTCGGGTCTATTCTTGGTCCGGGAATCTCCGTTCGGGCCTATGCTGGCCTGCTGGACTCTGTTCGGGCCTATGCTTGCCTGCGGGAATGGCCGTTCGGGCCTATGTTGACCTGCGGGACTCTCCGTTCGGGCCTTTCTGGCCTGCGGGACTCTCCGTTCGGGCCTATTCTCTGGAGCGGGACTTTACTCGGGCCTATTCTTGCCTCCGGGGCTCCTCTATTCTTGCCTATTCTTGCCTCCGGGAATCTCCGTTCTGGCCTGTTCAGGCCTGCGGGACTCTGTTCGGGCCTATTCTTGCTCCGGGAATCTCCGTTCGGGAGTACCCTGGCTTGCGGGACTCTGTTCGGGAATATGCTTGCCTGCAGGAATCTCTGTTCTGGCCTCTTCTGGCCTGCAGGACTCTCCGTTCGGGCCTATTCTGGCCTGCAGGACTCTGTTTGGGCCTATGCTTGTCTACAGGAATCTCCGTTCAGGCGTATGCTGGCCTGCGGGTCTCTCCGTTCGGGCCTATTCTTGCCTGCGGGACTCTCCGTTTGGGCGTATCCTTGCCTGCGGGACTCTGTTCGGGCCTCTTCTTGTCCGCACGGCTCCTCTACTCGGGCCTATTTTTGCCTGTGGGACTCTATTGGGGCCTATTCTTGCCTCCGACAATCTCCATTCGGGCCTATTCTGGCCTGCGGGACTCTTCGTTCGGGCCTAGGCTTCCCTTTGGCAATCTCCGTTCAGGCGTATGCTGGCCTGCGGGACTCTGTTCGGGCCTTTGGTTGCTTTCGGAAATCCCCGTTCTGGCCTATTCTGGCCTGCGGAATTCTGTTCGGGGCTATTCTTGCTCCGGGAGTCTCTGTTCGGGACTATTCTGGCCTGTGGGACTCTGTTCGGGCCCATGCCTGCCTGCGGGGCTCTCTGTTCAGGACTTTTTCGCCTACGGGTCTCTCCGTTCGGGCCTATTCTCTGGAGCGGGACTTTAGTCGGGCCTACTCTTGCCTACGGGGCTCCTCTATTCTTGCCTCTGGGATTCTGTTCGGGCCTATTCTTGTCTGTGGGACTCTCCGTTTGAGCCTATTCTTGCCTGTGGGTTCTCCGTTCAGGGCTACTCTTGCCAGCGGGACTCTGTTCGTGCCTCATCTTGCCTGCATGGCTGCTCTACTCGGGCCTACTCTTGCCTGCGGGACTCTGTTCGGGCCTATCCTTGCTCTGGGAATCTCCGTTCGGGCATACCCTGGCCTGCGGGACTCCGTTCGGGCCTATTCTGGCCTGCGGGACTCTGTTTGGGCCTATGCTTGCCTGCAGGAATCTCTGTTCCGGCCTATTGTGGCCTGCAGCACTCTCCGTTTGGGCCTATTCTGGCCTACGGGACTCTGTTTGGGCCTATGCTTGCCTACGGGAATCTCCGTTCAGGCGTATGCTGGCCTGCGGTATTCTCAATTTGGGCATATTCTCTCGCCTCCGGGACTTTCCTTTGGGCCTATTCTCGCCTGCGCATCTCTCCGTTCGGGCCTATTCTTGCCTGCGGGACTCTCCGTTCCGGCCTATTCTTGCCTGCGGGTCTCTCCGTTCGGGACAATTCTGACCTGCAAAACTCTCCGTTCGGACCTAATCTAGCCTCTGAGAGACTCCTTTGGGGTCTCCTGTTGCGTGCGGGGCTGCTCCATTCCAGCCTTTTGTGCTTACGGAGCTCCGATATTCGGTCCTGTTCTAGCATGCGGAGCTCCGCTACTCAGGCCTGATTGTGCGTGCGGGGCTCCGCTACTCGGGCCTGTTGGTGCATGCGGGGCTCCACTACTTGGGCCTGTTCTTGCATGCGGGGCTCCGCTACTCGGGTCTGTTCGTGCTTGCAGGGCTCTGCTACTCGGGCCTGTTCGTGCGTGCGGGGATCCGCTATTCAGGCCTGATAGTGTGTGCGGGGCTCCTCTATTCAGGCCTGTCCTTCCCCGCGGGACTCTATTCGGGCCGATACTTCCCTGCGGGACTCTGTTCGGGCCTATTCTGGCCTGCGAGACCCTCGGTTCGCCCCTATCGTGGTCTGCGGGACTCTCGTTCGGGCCCATTCTCGCCTTCGAGACCCTCTGTTCGGGCTTTTCTGACCTGCGGGACTCTCCGTTCGGGCCTATTCTTGTGAGCGGGTCTCTATTCGGGCCTATTTTTGCCTAAGGGCTCCTCTATTCGGGCCTATTCTGGCCTGCGGGACTCTCCGTTCGGGCCTATTCTCACCTGGGGAACTCTCCGTTCGGACCTTTCTGGCCTTCGGGACTCTGTTCGGGTCTCTTCTTGCCAGCGGGGCTCTTCGTTTGGGCCTATTCTTGCCTGCAGGACTCTGTTCGGGCCTCTTCTTGCCTGCACAGCCCCTCTACTCGGGCCTATTTTTGCCTGCGGGACTCTGTCCAGGCCTATTGTTGCCCCCGGAAAACTCCGTTCGGTCCTATTCTGGCTTGTGGGACTCTGTTCGGGCCTATGCTTGCCTGCGGGAATCTCCTTTCAGGGTTATGCTGACCTGTGGGATTCTCAGTTTGGGCGTATTCTCGCCTGCAGGACATCTCTTCGGGCCTATTCTCGCCCGCGGGACCCTCCGTTCGGTCGTTCTGGCCTGCGGGACTCTCCGTTCGGGCCTAATCTTGCCTGCAGGATTCTGCGTTCGGGCTTACTCTTGCTTGCCGGACAGGGTTCGGGCGTCTTCTTGCCTGCACGGCTCCTCTACTCGGGCCTCATTTTGCCTTCGGGACACCGTTCGGGTCTATTCTTGGTCCGGGAATCTCCGTTCGGGCCTATGCTGGCCTGCTGGACTCTGTTCGGGCCTATGCTTGCCTGCGGGAATGACCGTTCGGGCCTATGTTGGCCTGCGGGACTCTCCGTTCGGGCCTTTCTGGCCTGCGGGACTCTCCGTTCGGGCCTATTCTCTGGAGCGGGACTTTACTCGGGCCTATTCTTGCCTCCGGGGCTCCTCTATTCTTGCCTATTCTTGCCTCCGGGAATCTCCGTTCTGGCCTGTTCGGGCCTGCGGGGCTCTGTTCGGGCCTATGCTTGCCTGCAGGAATCTCTGTTCCGCCCTACTCTGGCCTGCGGGACTCTCAGTTCAGGCCTATTCTGGCCTGCGGGACTCTGTTCGGGCCTATTCTTGCTCCGGGAATCTCCGTTCGGGAGTACCCTGGCTTGCGGGACTCTGTTCGGGAATATGCTTGCCTGCAGGAATCTCTGTTCTGGCCTATTCTGGCCTGCAGGACTCTCCGTTCGGGCCTATTCTGGCCTGCAGGACTCTGTTTGGGCCTATGCTTGTCTACAGGAATCTCCGTTCAGGCGTATGCTTGCCTGCGGGTCTCTCCGTTCGGGCCTATTCTTGCCTGCGGGACTCTCCGTTTGGGCGTATCCTTGCCTGCGGGACTCTGTTCGGGCCTCTTCTTGCCCGCACGGCTCCTCTACTCGGGCCTATTTTTGCCTGTGGGACTCTATTGGGGCCTATTCTTGCCTCCGACAATCTCCGTTCGGGCCTATTCTGGCCTGCGGGACTCTTCGTTCGGGCCTAGGCTTCCCTTTGGCAATCTCCGTTCAGGCGTATGCTGGCCTGCGGGACTCTGTTCGGGCCTTTGGTTGCTTTCGGAAATCCCCGTTCTGGCCTATTCTGGCCTGCGGAATTCTGTTCGGGGCTATTCTTGCTCCGGGAATCTCTGTTCGGGACTATTCTGGCCTGTGGGACTCTGTTCGGGCCCATGCCTGCCTGCGGGGCTCTCTGTTCAGGCCTTTTTCGCCTACGGGACTCTCCGTTCGGGCCTATTCTCTGGAGCGGGACTTTAGTCGGGCCTACTCTTGCCTACGGGGCTCCTCTATTCTTGCCTCTGGGATTCTGTTCGGGCCTATTCTTGTCTGCGGGACTCTCCGTTTGAGCCTATTCTTGCCTGTGGGTTCTCCGTTCAGGGCTACTCTTGCCAGCGGGACTCTGTTCGTGCCTCATCTTGCCTGCATGGCTGCTCTACTCGGGCCTACTCTTGCCTGCGGGACTCTGTTCGGGCCTATCCTTGCTCTGGGAATCTCCGTTCGGGCATACCCTGGCCTGCGGGACTCCGTTCGGGCCTATTCTGGCCTGCGGGACTCTCTTTGGGCCTATGCTTGCCAGCAGGAATCTCTGTTCCGGCCTATTGTGGCCTGCAGCACTCTCCGTTTGGGCCTATTCTGGCCTACGGGACTCTGTTTGGGCCTATGCTTGCCTACGGGAATCTCCGTTCAGGCGTATGCTGGCCTGCGGTATTCTCAATTTGGGCATATTCTCTCGCCTGCGGGACTTTCCTTTGGACCTATTCTCGCCTGCGCATCTCTCCGTTCGGGCCTATTCTTGCCTGCGGGTCTCTCCGTTCGGGACAATTCTGACCTGCAAAACTCTCCGTTCGGACCTAATCTAGCCTCTGGGAGTCTCCTTTGGGGTCTCCTGTTGCGTGCGGGGCTGCTCTATTCCAGCCTTTTGTGCTTACGGAGCTCCGATATTCGGTCCTGTTCTAGCATGCGGAGCTCCGTTACTCAGGCCTGATTGTGCGTGCGGGGCTCCGCTACTCGGGCCTGTTGGTGCATGCGGGGCTCCACTACTTGGGCCTGTTCTTGCATGCGGGGCTCCGCTACTCGGGTCTGTTCGTGCTTGCAGGGCTCTGCTACTCGGGCCTGTTCGTGCGTGCGGGGCTCCGCTATTCAGGCCTGATAGTGTGTGCGGTTCTCCTCTATTCAGGCCTGTCCTTCCCTGCGGGACTCTATTCGGGCCTATACTTCCCTGCGGGACTCTGTTCGGGCCTATTCTGGCCTGCGAGACCCTCCGTTTGCCCCTGTCGTGGTCTGCGGGACCCTCGTTCGGGCCCATTCTCGCCTTCGAGACCCTCTGTTCGGGCTTTTCTGACCTGCGGGACTCTCTGTTCGGGCCTATTCTTGTGAGCGGGTCTCTATTCGGGCCTATTTTTGCCTAAGGGCTCCTCTATTCGGGCCTATTCTGGCCTGCGGGACTCTCCGTTCGGGCCTATTCTCACGTGGGGAACTCTCCGTTCGGACCTTTCTGGCCTTCGGGACTCTGTTCGGGTCTCTTCTTGCCAGCGGGGCTCTTCGTTTGGGCCTATTCTTGCCTGCAGGACTCTGTTCGGGCCTCTTCTTGCCTGCACAGCCCCTCTACTCGGGCCTATTTTTGCCTGCGGGACTCTGTCCAGGCCTATTGTTGCCCCCGGAAAACTCCGTTTGGTCCTGTTCTGGCTTGTGGGACTCTGTTTGGGCCTATGCTTGCCTGCGGGACTCTCCTTTCAGGGTTATGCTGACCTGTGGGATTCTCAGTTTGGGCGTATTCTCGCCTGCAGGACATCTCTTCGGGCCTATTCTCGCCCGCGGGACCCTCCGTTCGGTCGTTTCTGGCCTGCGGGACTCTCCGTTCGGGCCTAATCTTGCCTGCAGGATTCTGCGTTCGGGCTTACTCTTGCTTGCGGGACAGGGTTCGGGCGTCTTGTTGCCTGCACGGCTCCTCTACTCGGGCCTCATTTTGCCTTCGGGACACTGTTCGGGTCTATTCTTGGTCCGGGAAACTCCGTTCGGGCCTATGCTGGCCTGCTGGACTCTGTTCGGGCCTATGCTTGCCTGCGGGAATGGCCGTTCGGGCCTATGTTGACCTGCGGGACTCTCCGTTCGGGCCTTTCTGGCCTGCGGGACTCTCCGTTCGGGCCTATTCTCTGGAGCGGGACTTTACTCGGGCCTATTCTTGCCTCCGGGGCTCCTCTATTCTTGCCTATTCTTGCCTCCGGGAATCTCCGTTCTGGCCTGTTCAGGCCTGCGGGACTCTGTTCGGGCCTATTCTTGCTCCGGGAATCTCCGTTCGGGAGTACCCTGGCTTGCGGGACTCTGTTCGGGAATATGCTTGCCTGCAGGAATCTCTGTTCTGGCCTCTTCTGGCCTGCAGGACTCTCCGTTCGGGCCTATTCTGGCCTGCAGGACTCTGTTTGGGCCTATGCTTGTCTACAGGAATCTCCGTTCAGGCGTATGCTGGCCTGCGGGTCTCTCCGTTCGGGCCTATTCTTGCCTGCGGGACTCTCCGTTTGGGCGTATCCTTGCCTGCGGGACTCTGTTCGGGCCTCTTCTTGTCCGCACGGCTCCTCTACTCGGGCCTATTTTTGCCTGTGGGACTCTATTGGGGCCTATTCTTGCCTCCGACAATCTCCATTCGGGCCTATTCTGGCCTGCGGGACTCTTCGTTCGGGCCTAGGCTTCCCTTTGGCAATCTCCGTTCAGGCGTATGCTGGCCTGCGGGACTCTGTTCGGGCCTTTGGTTGCTTTCGGAAATCCCCGTTCTGGCCTATTCTGGCCTGCGGAATTCTGTTCGGGGCTATTCTTGCTCCGGGAATCTCTGTTCGGGACTATTCTGGCCTGTTGGACTCTGTTCAGGCCCATGCCTGCCTGCGGGGCTCTCTGTTCAGGCCTTTTTCGCCTACGGGTCTCTCCGTTCGGGCCTATTCTCTGGAGCGGGACTTTAGTCGGGCCTACTCTTGCCTACGGGGCTCCTCTATTCTTGCCTCTGGGATTCTGTTCGGGCCTATTCTTGTCTGCGGGACTCTCCGTTTGAGCCTATTCTTGCCTGTGGGTTCTCCGTTCAGGGCTACTCTTGCCAGCGGGACTCTGTTCGTGCCTCATCTTGCCTGCATGGCTGCTCTACTCGGGCCTACTCTTGCCTGTGGGACTCTGTTCGGGCCTATCCTTGCTCTGGGAATCTCCGTTCGGGCATACCCTGGCCTGCGGGACTCCGTTCGGGCCTATTCTGGCCTGCGGGACTCTGTTTGGGCCTATGCTTGCCTGCAGGAATCTCTGTTCCGGCCTATTGTGGCCTGCAGCACTCTCCGTTTGGGCCTATTCTGGCCTACGGGACTCTGTTTGGGCCTATGCTTGCCTACGGGAATCTCCGTTCAGGCGTATGCTGGCCTGCGGTATTCTCAATTTGGGCATATTCTCTCGCCTGTGGGACTTTCCTTTGGGCCTATTCTCGCCTGCGCATCTCTCCGTTCGGGCCTATTCTTGCCTGCGGGACTCTCCGTTCCGGCCTATTCTTGCCTGCGGGTCTCTCCGTTCGGGACAATTCTGACCTGCAAAACTCTCCGTTCGGACCTAATCTAGCCTCTGGGAGTCTCCTTTGGGGTCTCCTGTTGCGTGCGGGGCTGCTCTATTCCAGCCTTTTGTGCTTAGGGAGCTCCGATATTCGGTCCTGTTCTAGCATGCGGAGCTCCGCTACTCAGGCCTGATTGTGCGTGCGGGGCTCCGCTACTCGGGCCTGTTGGTGCATGCGGGGCTCCACTACTTGGGCCTGTTCTTGCATGCGGGGCTCCGCTACTCGGGTCTGTTCGTGCTTGCAGGGCTCTGCTACTCGGGCCTGTTCGTGCGTGCAGGGATCCGCTATTCAGGCCTGATAGTGTGTGCGGGGATCCGCTATTCAGGCCTGTCCTTCCCTGCGGGACTCTATTCGGGCCTATACTTCCCTGCGGGACTCTGTTCGGGCCTATTCTGGCCTGCGAGACTCTCCGTTCGCCCCTATCGTGGTCTGCGGGACCCTCGTTCGGGCCCATTCTCGCCTTCGAGACCCTCTGTTCGGGCTTTTCTGACCTGCGGGACTCTCCGTTCGGGCCTATTCTTGTGAGCGGGTCTCTATTCGGGCCTATTTTTGCCTAAGGGCTCCTCTATTCGGGCCTATTCTGGCCTGCGGGACTCTCCGTTCGGGCCTATTCTCACCTGGGGAACTCTCCGTTCGGACCTTTCTGGCCTTCGGGACTCTGTTCGGGTCTCTTCTTGCCAGCGGGGCTCTTCGTTTGGGCCTATTCTTGCCTGCAGGACTCTGTTCGGGCCTCTTCTTGCCTGCACAGCCCCTCTACTCGGGCCTATTTTTGCCTGCGGGACTCTGTCCAGGCCTATTGTTGCCCCCGGAAAACTCCGTTCGGTCCTATTCTGGCTTGTGGGACTCTGTTCGGGCCTATGCTTGCCTGCGGGAATCTCCTTTCAGGGTTATGCTGACCTGTGGGATTCTCAGTTTGGGCGTATTCTCGCCTGCAGGACATCTCTTCGGGCCTATTCTCGCCCGCGGGACCCTCCGTTCGGTCGTTCTGGCCTGCGGGACTCTCCGTTCGGGCCTAATCTTGCCTGCAGGATTCTGCGTTCGGGCTTACTCTTGCTTGCCGGACAGGGTTCGGGCGTCTTCTTGCCTGCACGGCTCCTCTACTCGGGCCTCATTTTGCCTTCGGGACACCGTTCGGGTCTATTCTTGGTCCGGGAATCTCCGTTCGGGCCTATGCTGGCCTGCTGGACTCTGTTCGGGCCTATGCTTGCCTGCGGGAATGACCGTTCGGGCCTATGTTGGCCTGCGGGACTCTCCGTTCGGGCCTTTCTGGCCTGCGGGATTCTCCGTTCGGGCCTATTCTCTGGAGCGGGACTTTACTCGGGCCTATTCTTGCCTCCGGGGCTCCTCTATTCTTGCCTATTCTTGCCTCCGGGAATCTCCGTTCTGGCCTGTTCGGGCCTGCGGGACTCTGTTCGGGCGTATGCTTGCCTGCAGGAATCTCTGTTCCGCCCTACTCTGGCCTGCGGGACTCTCAGTTCAGGCCTATTCTGGCCTGCGGGACTCTGTTCGGGCCTATTCTTGCTCCGGGAATCTCCGTTCGGGAGTACCCTGGCTTGCGGGACTCTGTTCGGGCCTATGCTTGCCTGCAGGAATCTCTGTTCTGGCCTCTTCTGGCCTGCAGGACTCTCCGTTCGGGCCTATTCTGGCCTGCAGGACTCTGTTTGGGCCTATGCTTGTCTACAGGAATCTCCGTTCTGGCGTATGCTGGCCTGCGGGTCTCTCCGTTCGGGCCTATTCTTGCCTGCGGGACTCTCCGTTTGGGCGTATCCTTGCCTGCGGGACTCTGTTCGGGCCTCTTCTTGTCCGCACGGCTCCTCTACTCGGGCCTATTTTTGCCTGTGGGACTCTATTGGGGCCTATTCTTGCCTCCGACAATCTCCGTTCGGGCCTATTCTGGCCTGCGGGACTCTTCGTTCGGGCCTAGGCTTCCCTTTGGCAATCTCCGTTCAGGCGTATGCTGGCCTGCGGGACTCTGTTCGGGCCTTTGGTTGCTTTCGGAAATCCCCGTTCTGGCCTATTCTGGCCTGCGGAATTCTGTTCGGGGCTATTCTTGCTCCGGGAATCTCTGTTCGGGACTATTCTGGCCTGTGGGACTCTGTTCGGGCCCATGCCTGCCTGCGGGGCTCTCTGTTCAGGCCTTTTTCGCCTACGGGTCTCTCCGTTCGGGCCTATTCTCTGGAGCGGGACTTTAGTCGGGCCTACTCTTGCCTACGGGGCTCCTCTATTCTTGCCTCTGGGATTCTGTTCGGGCCTATTCTTGTCTGTGGGACTCTCCGTTTGAGCCTATTCTTGCCTGTGGGTTCTCCGTTCAGGGCTACTCTTGCCAGCGGGACTCTGTTCGTGCCTCATCTTGCCTGCATGGCTGCTCTACTCGGGCCTACTCTTGCCTGCGGGACTCTGTTCGGGCCTATCCTTGCTCTGGGAATCTCCGTTCGGGCATACCCTGGCCTGCGGGACTCCGTTCGGGCCTATTCTGGCCTGCGGGACTCTCTTTGGGCCTATGCTTGCCAGCAGGAATCTCTGTTCCGGCCTATTGTGGCCTGCAGCACTCTCCGTTTGGGCCTATTCTGGCCTACGGGACTCTGTTTGGGCCTATGCTTGCCTACGGGAATCTCCGTTCAGGCGTATGCTGGCCTGCGGTATTCTCAATTTGGGCATATTCTCTCGCCTGCGGGACTTTCCTTTGGACCTATTCTCGCCTGCGCATCTCTCCGTTCGGGCCTATTCTTGCCTGCGGGTCTCTCCGTTCGGGACAATTCTGACCTGCAAAACTCTCCGTTCGGACCTAATCTAGCCTCTGGGAGTCTCCTTTGGGGTCTCCTGTTGCGTGCGGGGCTGCTCTATTCCAGCCTTTTGTGCTTACGGAGCTCCGATATTCGGTCCTGTTCTAGCATGCGGAGCTCCGTTACTCAGGCCTGATTGTGCGTGCGGGGCTCCGCTACTCGGGCCTGTTGGTGCATGCGGGGCTCCACTACTTGGGCCTGTTCTTGCATGCGGGGCTCCGCTACTCGGGTCTGTTCGTGCTTGCAGGGCTCTGCTACTCGGGCCTGTTCGTGCGTGCGGGGCTCCGCTATTCAGGCCTGATAGTGTGTGCGGTTCTCCTCTATTCAGGCCTGTCCTTCCCTGCGGGACTCTATTCGGGCCTATACTTCCCTGCGGGACTCTGTTCGGGCCTATTCTGGCCTGCGAGACCCTCCGTTTGCCCCTGTCGTGGTCTGCGGGACCCTCGTTCGGGCCCATTCTCGCCTTCGAGACCCTCTGTTCGGGCTTTTCTGACCTGCGGGACTCTCTGTTCGGGCCTATTCTTGTGAGCGGGTCTCTATTCGGGCCTATTTTTGCCTTAGGGCTCCTCTATTCGGGCCTATTGTGGCCTGCGGGACTCTCCGTTCGGGCCTATTCTCACGTGGGGAACTCTCCGTTCGGACCTTTCTGGCCTTCGGGACTCTGTTCGGGTCTCTTCTTGCCAGCGGGGCTCTTCGTTTGGGCCTATTCTTGCCTGCAGGACTCTGTTCGGGCCTCTTCTTGCCTGCACAGCCCCTCTACTCGGGCCTATTTTTGCCTGCGGGACTCTGTCCAGGCCTATTGTTGCCCCCGGAAAACTCCGTTTGGTCCTGTTCTGGCTTGTGGGACTCTGTTTGGGCCTATGCTTGCCTGCGGGACTCTCCTTTCAGGGTTATGCTGACCTGTGGGATTCTCAGTTTGGGCGTATTCTCGCCTGCAGGACATCTCTTCGGGCCTATTCTCGCCCGCGGGACCCTCCGTTCGGTCGTTTCTGGCCTGCGGGACTCTCCGTTCGGGCCTAATCTTGCCTGCAGGATTCTGCGTTCGGGCTTACTCTTGCTTGCGGGACAGGGTTCGGGCGTCTTGTTGCCTGCACGGCTCCTCTACTCGGGCCTCATTTTGCCTTCGGGACACTGTTCGGGTCTATTCTTGGTCCGGGAATCTCCGTTCGGGCCTATGCTGGCCTGCTGGACTCTGTTCGGGCCTATGCTTGCCTGCGGGAATGGCCGTTCGGGCCTATGTTGACCTGCGGGACTCTCCGTTCGGGCCTTTCTGGCCTGCGGGACTCTCCGTTCGGGCCTATTCTCTGGAGCGGGACTTTACTCGGGCCTATTCTTGCCTCCGGGGCTCCTCTATTCTTGCCTATTCTTGCCTCCGGGAATCTCCGTTCTGGCCTGTTCAGGCCTGCGGGACTCTGTTCGGGCCTATTCTTGCTCCGGGAATCTCCGTTCGGGAGTACCCTGGCTTGCGGGACTCTGTTCGGGAATATGCTTGCCTGCAGGAATCTCTGTTCTGGCCTCTTCTGGCCTGCAGGACTCTCCGTTCGGGCCTATTCTGGCCTGCAGGACTCTGTTTGGGCCTATGCTTGTCTACAGGAATCTCCGTTCAGGCGTATGCTGGCCTGCGGGTCTCTCCGTTCGGGCCTATTCTTGCCTGCGGGACTCTCCGTTTGGGCGTATCCTTGCCTGCGGGACTCTGTTCGGGCCTCTTCTTGTCCGCACGGCTCCTCTACTCGGGCCTATTTTTGCCTGTGGGACTCTATTGGGGCCTATTCTTGCCTCCGACAATCTCCATTCGGGCCTATTCTGGCCTGCGGGACTCTTCGTTCGGGCCTAGGCTTCCCTTTGGCAATCTCCGTTCAGGCGTATGCTGGCCTGCGGGACTCTGTTCGGGCCTTTGGTTGCTTTCGGAAATCCCCGTTCTGGCCTATTCTGGCCTGCGGAATTCTGTTCGGGGCTATTCTTGCTCCGGGAGTCTCTGTTCGGGACTATTCTGGCCTGTGGGACTCTGTTCGGGCCCATGCCTGCCTGCGGGGCTCTCTGTTCAGGACTTTTTCGCCTACGGGTCTCTCCGTTCGGGCCTATTCTCTGGAGCGGGACTTTAGTCGGGCCTACTCTTGCCTACGGGGCTCCTCTATTCTTGCCTCTGGGATTCTGTTCGGGCCTATTCTTGTCTGTGGGACTCTCCGTTTGAGCCTATTCTTGCCTGTGGGTTCTCCGTTCAGGGCTACTCTTGCCAGCGGGACTCTGTTCGTGCCTCATCTTGCCTGCATGGCTGCTCTACTCGGGCCTACTCTTGCCTGCGGGACTCTGTTCGGGCCTATCCTTGCTCTGGGAATCTCCGTTCGGGCATACCCTGGCCTGCGGGACTCCGTTCGGGCCTATTCTGGCCTGCGGGACTCTGTTTGGGCCTATGCTTGCCTGCAGGAATCTCTGTTCCGGCCTATTGTGGCCTGCAGCACTCTCCGTTTGGGCCTATTCTGGCCTACGGGACTCTGTTTGGGCCTATGCTTGCCTACGGGAATCTCCGTTCAGGCGTATGCTGGCCTGCGGTATTCTCAATTTGGGCATATTCTCTCGCCTCCGGGACTTTCCTTTGGGCCTATTCTCGCCTGCGCATCTCTCCGTTCGGGCCTATTCTTGCCTGCGGGACTCTCCGTTCCGGCCTATTCTTGCCTGCGGGTCTCTCCGTTCGGGACAATTCTGACCTGCAAAACTCTCCGTTCGGACCTAATCTAGCCTCTGAGAGACTCCTTTGGGGTCTCCTGTTGCGTGCGGGGCTGCTCCATTCCAGCCTTTTGTGCTTACGGAGCTCCGATATTCGGTCCTGTTCTAGCATGCGGAGCTCCGCTACTCAGGCCTGATTGTGCGTGCGGGGCTCCGCTACTCGGGCCTGTTGGTGCATGCGGGGCTCCACTACTTGGGCCTGTTCTTGCATGCGGGGCTCCGCTACTCGGGTCTGTTCGTGCTTGCAGGGCTCTGCTACTCGGGCCTGTTCGTGCGTGCGGGGATCCGCTATTCAGGCCTGATAGTGTGTGCGGGGCTCCTCTATTCAGGCCTGTCCTTCCCCGCGGGACTCTATTCGGGCCGATACTTCCCTGCGGGACTCTGTTCGGGCCTATTCTGGCCTGCGAGACCCTCGGTTCGCCCCTATCGTGGTCTGCGGGACTCTCGTTCGGGCCCATTCTCGCCTTCGAGACCCTCTGTTCGGGCTTTTCTGACCTGCGGGACTCTCCGTTCGGGCCTATTCTTGTGAGCGGGTCTCTATTCGGGCCTATTTTTGCCTAAGGGCTCCTCTATTCGGGCCTATTCTGGCCTGCGGGACTCTCCGTTCGGGCCTATTCTCACCTGGGGAACTCTCCGTTCGGACCTTTCTGGCCTTCGGGACTCTGTTCGGGTCTCTTCTTGCCAGCGGGGCTCTTCGTTTGGGCCTATTCTTGCCTGCAGGACTCTGTTCGGGCCTCTTCTTGCCTGCACAGCCCCTCTACTCGGGCCTATTTTTGCCTGCGGGACTCTGTCCAGGCCTATTGTTGCCCCCGGAAAACTCCGTTCGGTCCTATTCTGGCTTGTGGGACTCTGTTCGGGCCTATGCTTGCCTGCGGGAATCTCCTTTCAGGGTTATGCTGACCTGTGGGATTCTCAGTTTGGGCGTATTCTCGCCTGCAGGACATCTCTTCGGGCCTATTCTCGCCCGCGGGACCCTCCGTTCGGTCGTTCTGGCCTGCGGGACTCTCCGTTCGGGCCTAATCTTGCCTGCAGGATTCTGCGTTCGGGCTTACTCTTGCTTGCCGGACAGGGTTCGGGCGTCTTCTTGCCTGCACGGCTCCTCTACTCGGGCCTCATTTTGCCTTCGGGACACCGTTCGGGTCTATTCTTGGTCCGGGAATCTCCGTTCGGGCCTATGCTGGCCTGCTGGACTCTGTTCGGGCCTATGCTTGCCTGCGGGAATGACCGTTCGGGCCTATGTTGGCCTGCGGGACTCTCCGTTCGGGCCTTTCTGGCCTGCGGGACTCTCCGTTCGGGCCTATTCTCTGGAGCGGGACTTTACTCGGGCCTATTCTTGCCTCCGGGGCTCCTCTATTCTTGCCTATTCTTGCCTCCGGGAATCTCCGTTCTGGCCTGTTCGGGCCTGCGGGGCTCTGTTCGGGCCTATGCTTGCCTGCAGGAATCTCTGTTCCGCCCTACTCTGGCCTGCGGGACTCTCAGTTCAGGCCTATTCTGGCCTGCGGGACTCTGTTCGGGCCTATTCTTGCTCCGGGAATCTCCGTTCGGGAGTACCCTGGCTTGCGGGACTCTGTTCGGGAATATGCTTGCCTGCAGGAATCTCTGTTCTGGCCTATTCTGGCCTGCAGGACTCTCCGTTCGGGCCTATTCTGGCCTGCAGGACTCTGTTTGGGCCTATGCTTGTCTACAGGAATCTCCGTTCAGGCGTATGCTTGCCTGCGGGTCTCTCCGTTCGGGCCTATTCTTGCCTGCGGGACTCTCCGTTTGGGCGTATCCTTGCCTGCGGGACTCTGTTCGGGCCTCTTCTTGCCCGCACGGCTCCTCTACTCGGGCCTATTTTTGCCTGTGGGACTCTATTGGGGCCTATTCTTGCCTCCGACAATCTCCGTTCGGGCCTATTCTGGCCTGCGGGACTCTTCGTTCGGGCCTAGGCTTCCCTTTGGCAATCTCCGTTCAGGCGTATGCTGGCCTGCGGGACTCTGTTCGGGCCTTTGGTTGCTTTCGGAAATCCCCGTTCTGGCCTATTCTGGCCTGCGGAATTCTGTTCGGGGCTATTCTTGCTCCGGGAATCTCTGTTCGGGACTATTCTGGCCTGTGGGACTCTGTTCGGGCCCATGCCTGCCTGCGGGGCTCTCTGTTCAGGCCTTTTTCGCCTACGGGACTCTCCGTTCGGGCCTATTCTCTGGAGCGGGACTTTAGTCGGGCCTACTCTTGCCTACGGGGCTCCTCTATTCTTGCCTCTGGGATTCTGTTCGGGCCTATTCTTGTCTGCGGGACTCTCCGTTTGAGCCTATTCTTGCCTGTGGGTTCTCCGTTCAGGGCTACTCTTGCCAGCGGGACTCTGTTCGTGCCTCATCTTGCCTGCATGGCTGCTCTACTCGGGCCTACTCTTGCCTGCGGGACTCTGTTCGGGCCTATCCTTGCTCTGGGAATCTCCGTTCGGGCATACCCTGGCCTGCGGGACTCCGTTCGGGCCTATTCTGGCCTGCGGGACTCTCTTTGGGCCTATGCTTGCCAGCAGGAATCTCTGTTCCGGCCTATTGTGGCCTGCAGCACTCTCCGTTTGGGCCTATTCTGGCCTACGGGACTCTGTTTGGGCCTATGCTTGCCTACGGGAATCTCCGTTCAGGCGTATGCTGGCCTGCGGTATTCTCAATTTGGGCATATTCTCTCGCCTGCGGGACTTTCCTTTGGACCTATTCTCGCCTGCGCATCTCTCCGTTCGGGCCTATTCTTGCCTGCGGGTCTCTCCGTTCGGGACAATTCTGACCTGCAAAACTCTCCGTTCGGACCTAATCTAGCCTCTGGGAGTCTCCTTTGGGGTCTCCTGTTGCGTGCGGGGCTGCTCTATTCCAGCCTTTTGTGCTTACGGAGCTCCGATATTCGGTCCTGTTCTAGCATGCGGAGCTCCGTTACTCAGGCCTGATTGTGCGTGCGGGGCTCCGCTACTCGGGCCTGTTGGTGCATGCGGGGCTCCACTACTTGGGCCTGTTCTTGCATGCGGGGCTCCGCTACTCGGGTCTGTTCGTGCTTGCAGGGCTCTGCTACTCGGGCCTGTTCGTGCGTGCGGGGCTCCGCTATTCAGGCCTGATAGTGTGTGCGGTTCTCCTCTATTCAGGCCTGTCCTTCCCTGCGGGACTCTATTCGGGCCTATACTTCCCTGCGGGACTCTGTTCGGGCCTATTCTGGCCTGCGAGACCCTCCGTTTGCCCCTGTCGTGGTCTGCGGGACCCTCGTTCGGGCCCATTCTCGCCTTCGAGACCCTCTGTTCGGGCTTTTCTGACCTGCGGGACTCTCTGTTCGGGCCTATTCTTGTGAGCGGGTCTCTATTCGGGCCTATTTTTGCCTAAGGGCTCCTCTATTCGGGCCTATTCTGGCCTGCGGGACTCTCCGTTCGGGCCTATTCTCACGTGGGGAACTCTCCGTTCGGACCTTTCTGGCCTTCGGGACTCTGTTCGGGTCTCTTCTTGCCAGCGGGGCTCTTCGTTTGGGCCTATTCTTGCCTGCAGGACTCTGTTCGGGCCTCTTCTTGCCTGCACAGCCCCTCTACTCGGGCCTATTTTTGCCTGCGGGACTCTGTCCAGGCCTATTGTTGCCCCCGGAAAACTCCGTTTGGTCCTGTTCTGGCTTGTGGGACTCTGTTTGGGCCTATGCTTGCCTGCGGGACTCTCCTTTCAGGGTTATGCTGACCTGTGGGATTCTCAGTTTGGGCGTATTCTCGCCTGCAGGACATCTCTTCGGGCCTATTCTCGCCCGCGGGACCCTCCGTTCGGTCGTTTCTGGCCTGCGGGACTCTCCGTTCGGGCCTAATCTTGCCTGCAGGATTCTGCGTTCGGGCTTACTCTTGCTTGCGGGACAGGGTTCGGGCGTCTTGTTGCCTGCACGGCTCCTCTACTCGGGCCTCATTTTGCCTTCGGGACACTGTTCGGGTCTATTCTTGGTCCGGGAAACTCCGTTCGGGCCTATGCTGGCCTGCTGGACTCTGTTCGGGCCTATGCTTGCCTGCGGGAATGGCCGTTCGGGCCTATGTTGACCTGCGGGACTCTCCGTTCGGGCCTTTCTGGCCTGCGGGACTCTCCGTTCGGGCCTATTCTCTGGAGCGGGACTTTACTCGGGCCTATTCTTGCCTCCGGGGCTCCTCTATTCTTGCCTATTCTTGCCTCCGGGAATCTCCGTTCTGGCCTGTTCAGGCCTGCGGGACTCTGTTCGGGCCTATTCTTGCTCCGGGAATCTCCGTTCGGGAGTACCCTGGCTTGCGGGACTCTGTTCGGGAATATGCTTGCCTGCAGGAATCTCTGTTCTGGCCTCTTCTGGCCTGCAGGACTCTCCGTTCGGGCCTATTCTGGCCTGCAGGACTCTGTTTGGGCCTATGCTTGTCTACAGGAATCTCCGTTCAGGCGTATGCTGGCCTGCGGGTCTCTCCGTTCGGGCCTATTCTTGCCTGCGGGACTCTCCGTTTGGGCGTATCCTTGCCTGCGGGACTCTGTTCGGGCCTCTTCTTGTCCGCACGGCTCCTCTACTCGGGCCTATTTTTGCCTGTGGGACTCTATTGGGGCCTATTCTTGCCTCCGACAATCTCCATTCGGGCCTATTCTGGCCTGCGGGACTCTTCGTTCGGGCCTAGGCTTCCCTTTGGCAATCTCCGTTCAGGCGTATGCTGGCCTGCGGGACTCTGTTCGGGCCTTTGGTTGCTTTCGGAAATCCCCGTTCTGGCCTATTCTGGCCTGCGGAATTCTGTTCGGGGCTATTCTTGCTCCGGGAATCTCCTTTCGGGAGTACCCTGGCTTGCGGGACTCTGTTCGGGCCTATGCATGCCTGCAGGAATCTCTGTTCTGGCCTATTCTGGCCTGCAGGACTCTCCGTTCGGGCCTATTCTGGCCTGCAGGACTCTGTTTGGGCCTATGCTTGTCTACAGGAATCTCCGTTCAGGCATATGCTGGCCTGCGGGACTCTGTTCGGGCCTTTGGTTGCTTTCGGAAATCCCCATTCTGGCCTATTCTGGCCTGCGGAATTCTGTTCGGGGCTATTCTTGCTCCGGGAGTCTCTGTTCGGGACTATTCTGGCCTGTGGGACTCTGTTCGGGCCCATGCCTGCCTGCGGGGCTCTCTGTTCAGGCCTTTTTCGCCTACGGGTCTCTCCGTTCGGGCCTATTCTCTGGAGCGGGACTTTAGTCGGGCCTACTCTTGCCTACGGGGCTCCTCTATTCTTGCCTCTGGGATTCTGTTCGGGCCTATTCTTGTCTGTGGGACTCTCCGTTTGAGCCTATTCTTGCCTGTGGGTTCTCCGTTCAGGGCTACTCTTGCCAGCGGGACTCTGTTCGTGCCTCATCTTGCCTGCATGGCTGCTCTACTCGGGCCTACTCTTGCCTGCGGGACTCTGTTCGGGCCTATCCTTGCTCTGGGAATCTCCGTTCGGGCATACCCTGGCCTGCGGGACTCCGTTCGGGCCTATTCTGGCCTGCGGGACTCTGTTTGGGCCTATGCTTGCCTGCAGGAATCTCTGTTCCGGCCTATTGTGGCCTGCAGCACTCTCCGTTTGGGCCTATTCTGGCCTACGGGACTCTGTTTGGGCCTATGCTTGCCTACGGGAATCTCCGTTCAGGCGTATGCTGGCCTGCGGTATTCTCAATTTGGGCATATTCTCTCGCCTCCGGGACTTTCCTTTGGGCCTATTCTCGCCTGCGCATCTCTCCGTTCGGGCCTATTCTTGCCTGCGGGACTCTCCGTTCCGGCCTATTCTTGCCTGCGGGTGTCTCCGTTCGGGACAATTCTGACCTGCAAAACTCTCCGTTCGGACCTAATCTAGCCTCTGAGAGACTCCTTTGGGGTCTCCTGTTGCGTGCGGGGCTGCTCCATTCCAGCCTTTTGTGCTTACGGAGCTCCGATATTCGGTCCTGTTCTAGCATGCGGAGCTCCGCTACTCAGGCCTGATTGTGCGTGCGGGGCTCCGCTACTCGGGCCTGTTGGTGCATGCGGGGCTCCACTACTTGGGCCTGTTCTTGCATGCGGGGCTCCGCTACTCGGGTCTGTTCGTGCTTGCAGGGCTCTGCTACTCGGGCCTGTTCGTGCGTGCGGGGATCCGCTATTCAGGCCTGATAGTGTGTGCGGGGCTCCTCTATTCAGGCCTGTCCTTCCCTGCGGGACTCTATTCGGGCCGATACTTCCCTGCGGGACTCTGTTCGGGCCTATTCTGGCCTGCGAGACCCTCGGTTCGCCCCTATCGTGGTCTGCGGGACTCTCGTTCGGGCCCATTCTCGCCTTCGAGACCCTCTGTTCGGGCTTTTCTGACCTGCGGGACTCTCCGTTCGGGCCTATTCTTGTGAGCGGGTCTCTATTCGGGCCTATTTTTGCCTAAGGGCTCCTCTATTCGGGCCTATTCTGGCCTGCGGGACTCTCCGTTCGGGCCTATTCTCACCTGGGGAACTCTCCGTTCGGACCTTTCTGGCCTTCGGGACTCTGTTCGGGTCTCTTCTTGCCAGCGGGGCTCTTCGTTTGGGCCTATTCTTGCCTGCAGGACTCTGTTCGGGCCTCTTCTTGCCTGCACAGCCCCTCTACTCGGGCCTATTTTTGCCTGCGGGACTCTGTCCAGGCCTATTGTTGCCCCCGGAAAACTCCGTTCGGTCCTATTCTGGCTTGTGGGACTCTGTTCGGGCCTATGCTTGCCTGCGGGAATCTCCTTTCAGGGTTATGCTGACCTGTGGGATTCTCAGTTTGGGCGTATTCTCGCCTGCAGGACATCTCTTCGGGCCTATTCTCGCCCGCGGGACCCTCCGTTCGGTCGTTCTGGCCTGCGGGACTCTCCGTTCGGGCCTAATCTTGCCTGCAGGATTCTGCGTTCGGGCTTACTCTTGCTTGCCGGACAGGGTTCGGGCGTCTTCTTGCCTGCACGGCTCCTCTACTCGGGCCTCATTTTGCCTTCGGGACACCGTTCGGGTCTATTCTTGGTCCGGGAATCTCCGTTCGGGCCTATGCTGGCCTGCTGGACTCTGTTCGGGCCTATGCTTGCCTGCGGGAATGACCGTTCGGGCCTATGTTGGCCTGCGGGACTCTCCGTTCGGGCCTTTCTGGCCTGCGGGACTCTCCGTTCGGGCCTATTCTCTGGAGCGGGACTTTACTCGGGCCTATTCTTGCCTCCGGGGCTCCTCTATTCTTGCCTATTCTTGCCTCCGGGAATCTCCGTTCTGGCCTGTTCGGGCCTGCGGGGCTCTGTTCGGGCCTATGCTTGCCTGCAGGAATCTCTGTTCCGCCCTACTCTGGCCTGCGGGACTCTGAGTTCAGGCCTATTCTGGCCTGCGGGACTCTGTTCGGGCCTATTCTTGCTCCGGGAATCTCCGTTCGGGAGTACCCTGGCTTGCGGGACTCTGTTCGGGAATATGCTTGCCTGCAGGAATCTCTGTTCTGGCCTATTCTGGCCTGCAGGACTCTCCGTTCGGGCCTATTCTGGCCTGCAGGACTCTGTTTGGGCCTATGCTTGTCTACAGGAATCTCCGTTCAGGCGTATGCTTGCCTGCGGGTCTCTCCGTTCGGGCCTATTCTTGCCTGCGGGACTCTCCGTTTGGGCGTATCCTTGCCTGCGGGACTCTGTTCGGGCCTCTTCTTGCCCGCACGGCTCCTCTACTCGGGCCTATTTTTGCCTGTGGGACTCTATTGGGGCCTATTCTTGCCTCCGACAATCTCCGTTCGGGCCTATTCTGGCCTGCGGGACTCTTCGTTCGGGCCTAGGCTTCCCTTTGGCAATCTCCGTTCAGGCGTATGCTGGCCTGCGGGACTCTGTTCGGGCCTTTGGTTGCTTTCGGAAATCCCCGTTCTGGCCTATTCTGGCCTGCGGAATTCTGTTCGGGGCTATTCTTGCTCCGGGAATCTCTGTTCGGGACTATTCTGGCCTGTGGGACTCTGTTCGGGCCCATGCCTGCCTGCGGGGCTCTCTGTTCAGGCCTTTTTCGCCTACGGGACTCTCCGTTCGGGCCTATTCTCTGGAGCGGGACTTTAGTCGGGCCTACTCTTGCCTACGGGGCTCCTCTATTCTTGCCTCTGGGATTCTGTTCGGGCCTATTCTTGTCTGCGGGACTCTCCGTTTGAGCCTATTCTTGCCTGTGGGTTCTCCGTTCAGGGCTACTCTTGCCAGCGGGACTCTGTTCGTGCCTCATCTTGCCTGCATGGCTGCTCTACTCGGGCCTACTCTTGCCTGCGGGACTCTGTTCGGGCCTATCCTTGCTCTGGGAATCTCCGTTCGGGCATACCCTGGCCTGCGGGACTCCGTTCGGGCCTATTCTGGCCTGCGGGACTCTCTTTGGGCCTATGCTTGCCTGCAGGAATCTCTGTTCCGGCCTATTGTGGCCTGCAGGACTCTCCGTTCGGGCCTATTCTGGCCTACGGGACTCTGTTTGGGCCTATGCTTGCCTACGGGAATCTCCGTTCAGGCGTATGCTGGCCTGCGGTATTCTCAATTTGGGCATATTCTCTCGCCTGCGTTACTTTCCTTTGGACCTATTCTCGCCTGCGCATCTCTCCGTTCGGGCCTATTCTTGCCTGCGGGACTCTCCGTTCCGGCCTATTCTTGCCTGCGGGTCTCTCCGTTCGGGACAATTCTGACCTGCAAAACTCTCCGTTCGGACCTAATCTAGCCTCTGGGAGTCTCCTTTGGGGTCTCCTGTTGCGTGCGGGGCTGCTCCATTCCAGCCTTTTCTGCTTACGGAGCTCCGATATTCGGTCCTGTTCTAGCATGCGGAGCTCCGCTACTCAGGCCTGATTGTGCGTGCGGGGCTCCGCTACTCGGGTCTGTTCGTGCTTGCAGGGCTCTGCTACTCGGGCCTGTTCGTGCGTGCAGGGATCCGCTATTCAGGCCTGATAGTGTGTGCGGGGATCCGCTATTCAGGCCTGTCCTTCCCTGCGGGACTCTATTCGGGCCTATACTTCCCTGCGGGACTCTGTTCCGGCCTATTCTGGCCTGCGAGACCCTCCGTTCGCCCCTATCGTGGTCTGCGGGACCCTCGTTCGGGCCCATTCTCGCCTTCGAGACCCTCTGTTCGGGCTTTTCTGACCTGCGGGACTCTCTGTTCGGGCCTATTCTTGTGAGCGGGTCTCTATTCGGGCCTATTTTTGCCTAAGGGCTCCTCTATTCGGGCCTATTCTGGCCTGCGGGACTCTCCGTTCGGGCCTATTCTCACCTGGGGAACTCTCCGTTCGGACCTTTCTGGCCTTCGGGACTCTGTTCGGGTCTCTTCTTGCCAGCGGGGCTCTTCGTTTGGGCCTATTCTTGCCTGCAGGACTCTGTTCGGGCCTCTTCTTGCCTGCACAGCCCCTCTACTCGGGCCTATTTTTGCCTGCGGGACTCTGTCCAGGCCTATTGTTGCCCCCGGAAAACTCCGTTCGGTCCTATTCTGGCTTGTGGGACTCTGTTCGGGCCTATGCTTGCCTGCGGGAATCTCCTTTCAGGGTTATGCTGACCTGTGGGATTCTCAGTTTGGGCGTATTCTCGCCTGCAGGACATCTCTTCGGGCCTATTCTCGCCCGCGGGACCCTCCGTTCGGTCGTTCTGGCCTGCGGGACTCTCCGTTCGGGCCTAATCTTGCCTGCAGGATTCTGCGTTCGGGCTTACTCTTGCTTGCCGGACAGGGTTCGGGCGTCTTGTTGCCTGCACGGCTCCTCTACTCGGGCCTCATTTTGCCTTCGGGACACTGTTCGGGTCTATTCTTGGTCCGGGAATCTCCGTTCGGGCCTATGCTGGCCTGCTGGACTCTGTTCGGGCCTATGCTTGCCTGCGGGAATGACCGTTCGGGCCTATGTTGGCCTGCGGGACTCTCCGTTCGGGCCTTTCTGGCCTGCGGGACTCTCCGTTCGGGCCTATTCTCTGGAGCGGGACTTTACTCGGGCCTATTCTTGCCTCCGGGGCTCCTCTATTCTTGCCTATTCTTGCCTCCGGGAATCTCCGTTCTGGCCTGTTCGGGCCTGCGGGACTCTGTTCGGGCCTATGCTTGCCTGCAGGAATCTCTCTTCCGCCCTACTCTGGCCTGCGGGACTCTGAGTTCAGGCCTATTCTGGCCTGCGGGACTCTGTTCGGGCCTATTCTTGCTCCGGGAATCTCCGTTCGGGAGTACCCTGGCTTGCGGGACTCTCTTCGGGCCTATGCATGCCTGCAGGAATCTCTGTTCTGGCCTATTCTGGCCTGCAGGACTCTCCGTTCGGGCCTATTCTGGCCTGCAGGACTCTCCGTTCGGGCCTATTCTGGCCTGCAGGACTCTGTTTGGGCCTATGCTTGTCTACAGGAATCTCCGTTCAGGCGTATGCTGGCCTGCGGGTCTCTCCGTTCGGGCCTATTCTTGCCTGCGGGACTCTCCGTTTGGGCGTATCCTTGCCTGCGGGACTCTGTTCGGGCCTCTTCTTGTCCGCACGGCTCCTCTACTCGGGCCTATTTTTGCCTGTGGGATTCTATTGGGGCCTATTCTTGCCTCCGACAATCTCCGTTCGGGCCTATTCTGGCCTGCGGGACTCTTCGTTCGGGCCTAGGCTTCCCTTTGGCAATCTCCGTTCAGGCGTATGCTGGCCTGCGGGACTCTGTTCGGGCCTTTGGTTGCTTTCGGAAATCCCCGTTCTGGCCTATTCTGGCCTGCGGAATTCTGTTCGGGGCTATTCTTGCTCCGGGAATCTCCTTTCGGGAGTACCCTGGCTTGCGGGACTCTGTTCGGGCCTATGCATGCCTGCAGGAATCTCTGTTCTGGCCTATTCTGGCCTGCAGGACTCTCCGTTCGGGCCTATTCTGGCCTGCAGGACTCTGTTTGGGCCTATGCTTGTCTACAGGAATCTCCGTTCAGGCGTATGCTGGCCTGCGGGTCTCTCCGTTCGGGCCTATTCTTGCCTGCGAGACTCTCCGTTTGGGCGTATCCTTGCCTGCGGGACTCTGTTCGGGCCTCTTCTTGCCCGCACGGCTCCTCTACTCGGGCCTATTTTTGCCTGTGGGACTCTATTGGGGCCTATTCTTGCCTCCGACAATCTCCGTTCGGGCCTATTCTGGCCTGCGGAATTCTGTTCGGGGCTGTTCTTGCTCCGGGAATCTCTGTTCGGGACTATTCTGGCCTGTTGGACTCTGTTCGGGCCCATGCCTGCCTGCGGGGCTCTCTGTTCAGGCCTTTTTCGCCTACGGGTCTCTCCGTTCGGGCCTATTCTCTGGAGCGGGACTTTAGTCGGGCCTACTCTTGCCTACGGGGCTCCTCTATTCTTGCCTCTGGGATTCTGTTCGGGCCTATTCTTGTCTGCGGGACTCTCCGTTTGAGCCTATTCTTGCCTGTGGGTTCTCCGTTCAGGGCTACTCTTGCCAGCGGGACTCTGTTCGTGCCTCATCTTGCCTGCATGGCTGCTCTACTCGGGCCTACTCTTGCCTGCGGGACTCTGTTCGGGCCTATCCTTGCTCTGGGAATCTCCGTTCGGGCATACCCTGGCCTGCGGGACTCCGTTCGGGCCTATTCTGGCCTACGGGACTCTGTTTGGGCCTATGCTTGCCTGCAGGAATCTCTGTTCCGGCCTATTGTGGCCTGCAGCACTCTCCGTTTGGGCCTATTCTGGCCTACGGGACTCTGTTTGGGCCTATGCTTGCCTACGGGAATCTCCGTTCAGGCTTATGCTGGCCTGCGGGTCTCTCCGTTCGGGCCTATTCTTGCCTGCGGGACTCTCCGTTTGGGCGTATCCTTGCCTGCGGGACTCTGTTCGGGCCTCTTCTTGCCCGCACGGCTCCTCTACTCGGGCCTATTTTTGCCTGTGGGACTCTATTGGGGCCTATTCTTGCCTCCGACAATCTCCGTTCGGGCCTATTCTGGCCTGCGGAATTCTGTTCGGGGCTCTTCTTGCTCCGGGAATCTCTGTTCGGGACTATTCTGGCCTGTGGGACTCTGTTCGGGCCCATGCCTGCCTGCGGGGCTCTCTGTTCAGGCCTTTTTCGCCTACGGGTCTCTCCGTTCGGGCCTATTCTCTGGAGCGGGACTTTAGTCGGGCCTACTCTTGCCTACGGGGCTCCTCTATTCTTGCCTCTGGGATTCTGTTCGGGCCTATTCTTGTCTGCGGGACTCTCCGTTTGAGCCTATTCTTGCCTGTGGGTTCTCCGTTCAGGGCTACTCTTGCCAGCGGGACTCTGTTCGTGCCTCATCTTGCCTGCATGGCTGCTCTACTCGGGCCTACTCTTGCCTGCGGGACTCTGTTCGGGCCTATCCTTGCTCTGGGAATCTCCGTTCGGGCATACCCTGGCCTGCGGGACTCCGTTCGGGCCTATTCTGGCCTGCGGGACTCTGTTTGGGCCTATGCTTGCCTGCAGGAATCTCTGTTCCGGCCTATTGTGGCCTGCAGCACTCTCCGTTTGGGCCTATTCTGGCCTACGGGACTCTGTTTGGGCCTATGCTTGCCTACGGGAATCTCCGTTCAGGCTTATGCTGGCCTGCGGGTCTCTCCGTTCGGGCCTATTCTTCCCTGCGGGACTCTCCGTTTGGGCGTATCCTTGCCTGCGGGACTCTGTTCGGGCCTCTTCTTGCCCGCACGGCTCCTCTACTCGGGCCTATTTTTGCCTGTGGGACTCTATTGGGGCCTATTCTTGCCTCCGACAATCTCCGTTCGGGCCTATTCTGGCCTGCGGAATTCTGTTCGGGGCTCTTCTTGCTCCGGGAATCTCTGTTCGGGACTATTCTGGCCTGTGGGACTCTGTTCGGGCCCATGCCTGCCTGCGGGGCTCTCTGTTCAGGCCTTTTTCGCCTACGGGTCTCTCCGTTCGGGCCTATTCTCTGGAGCGGGACTTTAGTCGGGCCTACTCTTGCCTACGGGGCTCCTCTATTCTTGCCTCTGGGATTCTGTTCGGGCCTATTCTTGTCTGCGGGACTCTCCGTTTGAGCCTATTCTTGCCTGTGGGTTCTCCGTTCAGGGCTACTCTTGCCAGCGGGACTCTGTTCGTGCCTCATCTTGCCTGCATGGCTGCTCTACTCGGGCCTACTCTTGCCTGCGGGACTCTGTTCGGGCCTATCCTTGCTCTGGGAATCTCCGTTCGGGCATACCCTGGCCTGCGGGACTCCGTTCGGGCCTATTCTGGCCTGCGGGACTCTGTTTGGGCCTATGCTTGCCTGCAGGAATCTCTGTTCCGGCCTATTGTGGCCTGCAGCACTCTCCGTTTGGGCCTATTCTGGCCTACGGGACTCTGTTTGGGCCTATGCTTGCCTACGGGAATCTCCGTTCAGGCTTATGCTGGCCTGCGGGTCTCTCCGTTCGGGCCTATTCTTGCCTGCGGGACTCTCCGTTTGGGCGTATCCTTGCCTGCGGGACTCTGTTCGGGCCTCTTCTTGCCCGCACGGCTCCTCTACTCGGGCCTATTTTTGCCTGTGGGACTCTATTGGGGCCTATTCTTGCCTCCGACAATCTCCGTTCGGGCCTATTCTGGCCTGCGGGACTCTTCGTTCGGGCCTAGGCTTCCCTTTGGCAATCTCCGTTCAGGCGTATGCTGGCCTGCGGGACTCTCTTCGGGCCTTTGGTTGCTTTCGGAAATCCCCGTTCTGGCCTATTCTGGCCTGCGGAATTCTGTTCGGGGCTATTCTTGCTCCGGGAATCTCCTTTCGGGAGTACCCTGGCTTGCGGGACTCTGTTCGGGCCTATGCATGCCTGCAGGAATCTCTGTTCTGGCCTATTCTGGCCTGCAGGACTCTCCGTTCGGGCCTATTCTGGCCTGCAGGACTCTGTTTGGGCATATGCTTGTCTACAGGAATCTCCGTTCAGGCGTATGCTGGCCTGCGGGTCTCTCCGTTCGGGCCTATTCTTGCCTGCGGGACTCTCCGTTTGGGCGTATCCTTGCCTGCGGGACTCTGTTCGGGCCTCTTCTTGCCTGCACGGCTCCTCTACTCGGGCCTATTTTTGCCTGTGGGACTCTATTGGGGCCTATTCTTGCCTCCGACAATCTCCGTTCGGGCCTATTCTGGCCTGCGGGACTCTTCGTTCGGGCCTAGGCTTCCCTTTGGCAATCTCCGTTCAGGCGTATGCTGGCCTGCGGGACTCTGTTCGGGCCTTTGGTTGCTTTCGGAAATCCCCGTTCTGGCCTATTCTGGCCTGCGGAATTCTGTTCGGGGCTATTCTTGCTCCGGGAATCTCTGTTCGGGACTATTCTGGCCTGTTGGACTCTGTTCGGGCCCATGCCTGCCTGCGGGGCTCTCTGTTCAGGCCTTTTTCGCCTACGGGTCTCTCCGTTCGGGCCTATTCTCTGGAGCGGGACTTTAGTCGGGCCTACTCTTGCCTACGGGGCTCCTCTATTCTTGCCTCTGGGATTCTGTTCGGGCCTATTCTTGTCTGCGGGACTCTCCGTTTGAGCCTATTCTTGCCTGTGGGTTCTCCGTTCAGGGCTACTCTTGCCAGCGGGACTCTGTTCGTGCCTCATCTTGCCTGCATGGCTGCTCTACTCGGGCCTACTCTTGCCTGTGGGACTCTGTTCGGGCCTATCCTTGCTCTGGGAATCTCCGTTCGGGCATACCCTGGCCTGCGGGACTCCGTTCGGGCCTATTCTGGCCTGCGGGACTCTGTTTGGGCCTATGCTTGCCTGCAGGAATCTCTGTTCCGGCCTATTGTGGCCTGCAGCACTCTCCGTTTGGGCCTATTCTGGCCTACGGGACTCTGTTTGGGCCTATGCTTGCCTACGGGAATCTCCGTTCAGGCGTATGCTGGCCTGCGGTATTCTCAATTTGGGCATATTCTCTCGCCTGTGGGACTTTCCTTTGGGCCTATTCTCGCCTGCGCATCTCTCCGTTCGGGCCTATTCTTGCCTGCGGGACTCTCCGTTCCGGCCTATTCTTGCCTGCGGGTCTCTCCGTTCGGGACAATTCTGACCTGCAAAACTCTCCGTTCGGACCTAATCTAGCCTCTGGGAGTCTCCTTTGGGGTCTCCTGTTGCGTGCGGGGCTGCTCTATTCCAGCCTTTTGTGCTTAGGGAGCTCCGATATTCGGTCCTGTTCTAGCATGCGGAGCTCCGCTACTCAGGCCTGATTGTGCGTGCGGGGCTCCGCTACTCGGGCCTATTGGTGCATGCGGGGCTCCACTACTTGGGCCTGTTCTTGCATGCGGGGCTCCGCTACTCGGGTCTGTTCGTGCTTGCAGGGCTCTGCTACTCGGGCCTGTTCGTGCGTGCAGGGATCCGCTATTCAGGCCTGATAGTGTGTGCGGGGATCCGCTATTCAGGCCTGTCCTTCCCTGCGGGACTCTATTCGGGCCTATACTTCCCTGCGGGACTCTGTTCGGGCCTATTCTGGCCTGCGAGACCCTCCGTTCGCCCCTATCGTGGTCTGCGGGACCCTCGTTCGGGCCCATTCTCGCCTTCGAGACCCTCTGTTCGGGCTTTTGTGACCTGCGGGACTCTCTGTTCGGGCCTATTCTTGTGAGCGGGTCTCTATTCGGGCCTATTTTTGCCTAAGGGCTCCTCTATTCGGGCCTATTCTGGCCTGCGGGACTCTCCGTTCGGGCCTATTCTCACCTGGGGAACTCTCCGTTCGGACCTTTCTGGCCTTCGGGACTCTGTTCGGGTCTCTTCTTGCCAGCGGGGCTCTTCGTTTGGGCCTATTCTTGCCTGCAGGACTCTGTTCGGGCCTCTTCTTGCCTGCACAGCCCCTCTACTCGGGCCTATTTTTGCCTGCGGGACTCTGTCCAGGCCTATTGTTGCCCCCGGAAAACTCCGTTTGGTCCTGTTCTGGCTTGTGGGACTCTGTTTGGGCCTATGCTTGCCTGCGGGACTCTCCTTTCAGGGTTATGCTGACCTGTGGGATTCTCAGTTTGGGCGTATTCTCGCCTGCAGGACATCTCTTCGGGCCTATTCTCGCCCGCGGGACCCTCCGTTCGGTCGTTTCTGGCCTGCGGGACTCTCCGTTCGGGCCTAATCTTGCCTGCAGGATTCTGCGTTCGGGCTTACTCTTGCTTGCGGGACAGGGTTCGGGCGTCTTGTTGCCTGCACGGCTCCTCTACTCGGGCCTCATTTTGCCTTCGGGACACTGTTCGGGTCTATTCTTGGTCCGGGAATCTCCGTTCGGGCCTATGCTGGCCTGCTGGACTCTGTTCGGGCCTATGCTTGCCTGCGGGAATGGCCGTTCGGGCCTATGTTGACCTGCGGGACTCTCCGTTCGGGCCTTTCTGGCCTGCGGGACTCTCCGTTCGGGCCTATTCTCTGGAGCGGGACTTTACTCGGGCCTATTCTTGCCTCCGGGGCTCCTCTATTCTTGCCTATTCTTGCCTCCGGGAATCTCCGTTCTGGCCTGTTCAGGCCTGCGGGACTCTGTTCGGGCCTATTCTTGCTCCGGGAATCTCCGTTCGGGAGTACCCTGGCTTGCGGGACTCTGTTCGGGAATATGCTTGCCTGCAGGAATCTCTGTTCTGGCCTCTTCTGGCCTGCAGGACTCTCCGTTCGGGCCTATTCTGGCCTGCAGGACTCTGTTTGGGCCTATGCTTGTCTACAGGAATCTCCGTTCAGGCGTATGCTGGCCTGCGGGTCTCTCCGTTCGGGCCTATTCTTGCCTGCGGGACTCTCCGTTTGGGCGTATCCTTGCCTGCGGGACTCTGTTCGGGCCTCTTCTTGTCCGCACGGCTCCTCTACTCGGGCCTATTTTTGCCTGTGGGACTCTATTGGGGCCTATTCTTGCCTCCGACAATCTCCATTCGGGCCTATTCTGGCCTGCGGGACTCTTCGTTCGGGCCTAGGCTTCCCTTTGGCAATCTCCGTTCAGGCGTATGCTGGCCTGCGGGACTCTGTTCGGGCCTTTGGTTGCTTTCGGAAATCCCCGTTCTGGCCTATTCTGGCCTGCGGAATTGTGTTCGGGGCTATTCTTGCTCCGGGAATCTCCTTTCGGGAGTACCCTGGCTTGCGGGACTCTGTTCGGGCCTATGCATGCCTGCAGGAATCTCTGTTCTGGCCTATTCTGGCCTGCAGGACTCTCCGTTCGGGCCTATTCTGGCCTGCAGGACTCTGTTTGGGCCTATGCTTGTCTACAGGAATCTCCGTTCAGGCATATGCTGGCCTGCGGGACTCTGTTCGGGCCTTTGGTTGCTTTCGGAAATCCCCATTCTGGCCTATTCTGGCCTGCGGAATTCTGTTCGGGGCTATTCTTGCTCCGGGAGTCTCTGTTCGGGACTATTCTGGCCTGTGGGACTCTGTTCGGGCCCATGCCTGCCTGCGGGGCTCTCTGTTCAGGCCTTTTTCGCCTACGGGTCTCTCCGTTCGGGCCTATTCTCTGGAGCGGGACTTTAGTCGGGCCTACTCTTGCCTACGGGGCTCCTCTATTCTTGCCTCTGGGATTCTGTTCGGGCCTATTCTTGTCTGTGGGACTCTCCGTTTGAGCCTATTCTTGCCTGTGGGTTCTCCGTTCAGGGCTACTCTTGCCAGCGGGACTCTGTTCGTGCCTCATCTTGCCTGCATGGCTGCTCTACTCGGGCCTACTCTTGCCTGCGGGACTCTGTTCGGGCCTATCCTTGCTCTGGGAATCTCCGTTCGGGCATACCCTGGCCTGCGGGACTCCGTTCGGGCCTATTCTGGCCTGCGGGACTCTGTTTGGGCCTATGCTTGCCTGCAGGAATCTCTGTTCCGGCCTATTGTGGCCTGCAGCACTCTCCGTTTGGGCCTATTCTGGCCTACGGGACTCTGTTTGGGCCTATGCTTGCCTACGGGAATCTCCGTTCAGGCGTATGCTGGCCTGCGGTATTCTCAATTTGGGCATATTCTCTCGCCTCCGGGACTTTCCTTTGGGCCTATTCTCGCCTGCGCATCTCTCCGTTCGGGCCTATTCTTGCCTGCGGGACTCTCCGTTCCGGCCTATTCTTGCCTGCGGGTCTCTCCGTTCGGGACAATTCTGACCTGCAAAACTCTCCGTTCGGACCTAATCTAGCCTCTGAGAGACTCCTTTGGGGTCTCCTGTTGCGTGCGGGGCTGCTCCATTCCAGCCTTTTGTGCTTACGGAGCTCCGATATTCGGTCCTGTTCTAGCATGCGGAGCTCCGCTACTCAGGCCTGATTGTGCGTGCGGGGCTCCGCTACTCGGGCCTGTTGGTGCATGCGGGGCTCCACTACTTGGGCCTGTTCTTGCATGCGGGGCTCCGCTACTCGGGTCTGTTCGTGCTTGCAGGGCTCTGCTACTCGGGCCTGTTCGTGCGTGCGGGGATCCGCTATTCAGGCCTGATAGTGTGTGCGGGGCTCCTCTATTCAGGCCTGTCCTTCCCTGCGGGACTCTATTCGGGCCGATACTTCCCTGCGGGACTCTGTTCGGGCCTATTCTGGCCTGCGAGACCCTCGGTTCGCCCCTATCGTGGTCTGCGGGACTCTCGTTCGGGCCCATTCTCGCCTTCGAGACCCTCTGTTCGGGCTTTTCTGACCTGCGGGACTCTCCGTTCGGGCCTATTCTTGTGAGCGGGTCTCTATTCGGGCCTATTTTTGCCTAAGGGCTCCTCTATTCGGGCCTATTCTGGCCTGCGGGACTCTCCGTTCGGGCCTATTCTCACCTGGGGAACTCTCCGTTCGGACCTTTCTGGCCTTCGGGACTCTGTTCGGGTCTCTTCTTGCCAGCGGGGCTCTTCGTTTGGGCCTATTCTTGCCTGCAGGACTCTGTTCGGGCCTCTTCTTGCCTGCACAGCCCCTCTACTCGGGCCTATTTTTGCCTGCGGGACTCTGTCCAGGCCTATTGTTGCCCCCGGAAAACTCCGTTCGGTCCTATTCTGGCTTGTGGGACTCTGTTCGGGCCTATGCTTGCCTGCGGGAATCTCCTTTCAGGGTTATGCTGACCTGTGGGATTCTCAGTTTGGGCGTATTCTCGCCTGCAGGACATCTCTTCGGGCCTATTCTCGCCCGCGGGACCCTCCGTTCGGTCGTTCTGGCCTGCGGGACTCTCCGTTCGGGCCTAATCTTGCCTGCAGGATTCTGCGTTCGGGCTTACTCTTGCTTTCCGGACAGGGTTCGGGCGTCTTCTTGCCTGCACGGCTCCTCTACTCGGGCCTCATTTTGCCTTCGGGACACCGTTCGGGTCTATTCTTGGTCCGGGAATCTCCGTTCGGGCCTATGCTGGCCTGCTGGACTCTGTTCGGGCCTATGCTTGCCTGCGGGAATGACCGTTCGGGCCTATGTTGGCCTGCGGGACTCTCCGTTCGGGCCTTTCTGGCCTGCGGGACTCTCCGTTCGGGCCTATTCTCTGGAGCGGGACTTTACTCGGGCCTATTCTTGCCTCCGGGGCTCCTCTATTCTTGCCTATTCTTGCCTCCGGGAATCTCCGTTCTGGCCTGTTCGGGCCTGCGGGGCTCTGTTCGGGCCTATGCTTGCCTGCAGGAATCTCTGTTCCGCCCTACTCTGGCCTGCGGGACTCTGAGTTCAGGCCTATTCTGGCCTGCGGGACTCTGTTCGGGCCTATTCTTGCTCCGGGAATCTCCGTTCGGGAGTACCCTGGCTTGCGGGACTCTGTTCGGGAATATGCTTGCCTGCAGGAATCTCTGTTCTGGCCTATTCTGGCCTGCAGGACTCTCCGTTCGGGCCTATTCTGGCCTGCAGGACTCTGTTTGGGCCTATGCTTGTCTACAGGAATCTCCGTTCAGGCGTATGCTTGCCTGCGGGTCTCTCCGTTCGGGCCTATTCTTGCCTGCGGGACTCTCCGTTTGGGCGTATCCTTGCCTGCGGGACTCTGTTCGGGCCTCTTCTTGCCCGCACGGCTCCTCTACTCGGGCCTATTTTTGCCTGTGGGACTCTATTGGGGCCTATTCTTGCCTCCGACAATCTCCGTTCGGGCCTATTCTGGCCTGCGGGACTCTTCGTTCGGGCCTAGGCTTCCCTTTGGCAATCTCCGTTCAGGCGTATGCTGGCCTGCGGGACTCTGTTCGGGCCTTTGGTTGCTTTCGGAAATCCCCGTTCTGGCCTATTCTGGCCTGCGGAATTCTGTTCGGGGCTATTCTTGCTCCGGGAATCTCTGTTCGGGACTATTCTGGCCTGTGGGACTCTGTTCGGGCCCATGCCTGCCTGCGGGGCTCTCTGTTCAGGCCTTTTTCGCCTACGGGACTCTCCGTTCGGGCCTATTCTCTGGAGCGGGACTTTAGTCGGGCCTACTCTTGCCTACGGGGCTCCTCTATTCTTGCCTCTGGGATTCTGTTCGGGCCTATTCTTGTCTGCGGGACTCTCCGTTTGAGCCTATTCTTGCCTGTGGGTTCTCCGTTCAGGGCTACTCTTGCCAGCGGGACTCTGTTCGTGCCTCATCTTGCCTGCATGGCTGCTCTACTCGGGCCTACTCTTGCCTGCGGGACTCTGTTCGGGCCTATCCTTGCTCTGGGAATCTCCGTTCGGGCATACCCTGGCCTGCGGGACTCCGTTCGGGCCTATTCTGGCCTGCGGGACTCTCTTTGGGCCTATGCTTGCCTGCAGGAATCTCTGTTCCGGCCTATTGTGGCCTGCAGGACTCTCCGTTCGGGCCTATTCTGGCCTACGGGACTCTGTTTGGGCCTATGCTTGCCTACGGGAATCTCCGTTCAGGCGTATGCTGGCCTGCGGTATTCTCAATTTGGGCATATTCTCTCGCCTGCGTTACTTTCCTTTGGACCTATTCTCGCCTGCGCATCTCTCCGTTCGGGCCTATTCTTGCCTGCGGGACTCTCCGTTCCGGCCTATTCTTGCCTGCGGGTCTCTCCGTTCGGGACAATTCTGACCTGCAAAACTCTCCGTTCGGACCTAATCTAGCCTCTGGGAGTCTCCTTTGGGGTCTCCTGTTGCGTGCGGGGCTGCTCCATTCCAGCCTTTTCTGCTTACGGAGCTCCGATATTCGGTCCTGTTCTAGCATGCGGAGCTCCGCTACTCAGGCCTGATTGTGCGTGCGGGGCTCCGCTACTCGGGTCTGTTCGTGCTTGCAGGGCTCTGCTACTCGGGCCTGTTCGTGCGTGCAGGGATCCGCTATTCAGGCCTGATAGTGTGTGCGGGGATCCGCTATTCAGGCCTGTCCTTCCCTGCGGGACTCTATTCGGGCCTATACTTCCCTGCGGGACTCTGTTCGGGCCTATTCTGGCCTGCGAGACCCTCCGTTCGCCCCTATCGTGGTCTGCGGGACCCTCGTTCGGGCCCATTCTCGCCTTCGAGACCCTCTGTTCGGGCTTTTCTGACCTGCGGGACTCTCTGTTCGGGCCTATTCTTGTGAGCGGGTCTCTATTCGGGCCTATTTTTGCCTAAGGGCTCCTCTATTCGGGCCTATTCTGGCCTGCGGGACTCTCCGTTCGGGCCTATTCTCACCTGGGGAACTCTCCGTTCGGACCTTTCTGGCCTTCGGGACTCTGTTCGGGTCTCTTCTTGCCAGCGGGGCTCTTCGTTTGGGCCTATTCTTGCCTGCAGGACTCTGTTCGGGCCTCTTCTTGCCTGCACAGCCCCTCTACTCGGGCCTATTTTTGCCTGCGGGACTCTGTCCAGGCCTATTGTTGCCCCCGGAAAACTCCGTTCGGTCCTATTCTGGCTTGTGGGACTCTGTTCGGGCCTATGCTTGCCTGCGGGAATCTCCTTTCAGGGTTATGCTGACCTGTGGGATTCTCAGTTTGGGCGTATTCTCGCCTGCAGGACATCTCTTCGGGCCTATTCTCGCCCGCGGGACCCTCCGTTCGGTCGTTCTGGCCTGCGGGACTCTCCGTTCGGGCCTAATCTTGCCTGCAGGATTCTGCGTTCGGGCTTACTCTTGCTTGCCGGACAGGGTTCGGGCGTCTTGTTGCCTGCACGGCTCCTCTACTCGGGCCTCATTTTGCCTTCGGGACACTGTTCGGGTCTATTCTTGGTCCGGGAATCTCCGTTCGGGCCTATGCTGGCCTGCTGGACTCTGTTCGGGCCTATGCTTGCCTGCGGGAATGACCGTTCCGGCCTATGTTGGCCTGCGGGACTCTCCGTTCGGGCCTTTCTGGCCTGCGGGACTCTCCGTTCGGGCCTATTCTCTGGAGCGGGACTTTACTCGGGCCTATTCTTGCCTCCGGGGCTCCTCTATTCTTGCCTATTCTTGCCTCCGGGAATCTCCGTTCTGGCCTGTTCGGGCCTGCGGGACTCTGTTCGGGCCTATGCTTGCCTGCAGGAATCTCTCTTCCGCCCTACTCTGGCCTGCGGGACTCTCCGTTCAGGCCTATTCTGGCCTGCGGGACTCTGTTCGGGCCTATTCTTGCTCCGGGAATCTCCGTTCGGGAGTACCCTGGCTTGCGGGACTCTGTTCGGGCCTATGCATGCCTGCAGGAATCTCTGTTCTGGCCTATTCTGGCCTGCAGGACTCTCCGTTCGGGCCTATTCTGGCCTGCAGGACTCTCCGTTCGGGCCTATTCTGGCCTGCAGGACTCTGTTTGGGCCTATGCTTGTCTACAGGAATCTCCGTTCAGGCGTATGCTGGCCTGCGGGTCTCTCCGTTCGGGCCTATTCTTGCCTGCGGGACTCTCCGTTTGGGCGTATCCTTGCCTGCGGGACTCTGTTCGGGCCTCTTCTTGTCCGCACGGCTCCTCTACTCGGGCCTATTTTTGCCTGTGGGATTCTATTGGGGCCTATTCTTGCCTCCGACAATCTCCGTTCGGGCCTATTCTGGCCTGCGGGACTCTTCGTTCGGGCCTAGGCTTCCCTTTGGCAATCTCCGTTCAGGCGTATGCTGGCCTGCGGGACTCTGTTCGGGCCTTTGGTTGCTTTCGGAAATCCCCGTTCTGGCCTATTCTGGCCTGCGGAATTCTGTTCGGGGCTATTCTTGCTCCGGGAATCTCCTTTCGGGAGTACCCTGGCTTGCGGGACTCTGTTCGGGCCTATGCATGCCTGCAGGAATCTCTGTTCTGGCCTATTCTGGCCTGCAGGACTCTCCGTTCGGGCCTATTCTGGCCTGCAGGACTCTGTTTGGGCCTATGCTTGTCTACAGGAATCTCCGTTCAGGCGTATGCTGGCCTGCGGGTCTCTCCGTTCGGGCCTATTCTTGCCTGCGAGACTCTCCGTTTGGGCGTATCCTTGCCTGCGGGACTCTGTTCGGGCCTCTTCTTGCCCGCACGGCTCCTCTACTCGGGCCTATTTTTGCCTGTGGGACTCTATTGGGGCCTATTCTTGCCTCCGACAATCTCCGTTCGGGCCTATTCTGGCCTGCGGAATTCTGTTCGGGGCTCTTCTTGCTCCGGGAATCTCTGTTCGGGACTATTCTGGCCTGTTGGACTCTGTTCGGGCCCATGCCTGCCTGCGGGGCTCTCTGTTCAGGCCTTTTTCGCCTACGGGTCTCTCCGTTCGGGCCTATTCTCTGGAGCGGGACTTTAGTCGGGCCTACTCTTGCCTACGGGGCTCCTCTATTCTTGCCTCTGGGATTCTGTTCGGGCCTATTCTTGTCTGCGGGACTCTCCGTTTGAGCCTATTCTTGCCTGTGGGTTCTCCGTTCAGGGCTACTCTTGCCAGCGGGACTCTGTTCGTGCCTCATCTTGCCTGCATGGCTGCTCTACTCGGGCCTACTCTTGCCTGCGGGACTCTGTTCGGGCCTATCCTTGCTCTGGGAATCTCCGTTCGGGCATACCCTGGCCTGCGGGACTCCGTTCGGGCCTATTCTGGCCTGCGGGACTCTGTTTGGGCCTATGCTTGCCTGCAGGAATCTCTGTTCCGGCCTATTGTGGCCTGCAGCACTCTCCGTTTGGGCCTATTCTGGCCTACGGGACTCTGTTTGGGCCTATGCTTGCCTACGGGAATCTCCGTTCAGGCTTATGCTGGCCTGCGGGTCTCTCCGTTCGGGCCTATTCTTGCCTGCGGGACTCTCCGTTTGGGCGTATCCTTGCCTGCGGGACTCTGTTCGGGCCTCTTCTTGCCCGCACGGCTCCTCTACTCGGGCCTATTTTTGCCTGTGGGACTCTATTGGGGCCTATTCTTGCCTCCGACAATCTCCGTTCGGGCCTATTCTGGCCTGCGGAATTCTGTTCGGGGCTCTTCTTGCTCCGGGAATCTCTGTTCGGGACTATTCTGGCCTGTGGGACTCTGTTCGGGCCCATGCCTGCCTGCGGGGCTCTCTGTTCAGGCCTTTTTCGCCTACGGGTCTCTCCGTTCGGGCCTATTCTCTGGAGCGGGACTTTAGTCGGGCCTACTCTTGCCTACGGGGCTCCTCTATTCTTGCCTCTGGGATTCTGTTCGGGCCTATTCTTGTCTGCGGGACTCTCCGTTTGAGCCTATTCTTGCCTGTGGGTTCTCCGTTCAGGGCTACTCTTGCCAGCGGGACTCTGTTCGTGCCTCATCTTGCCTGCATGGCTGCTCTACTCGGGCCTACTCTTGCCTGCGGGACTCTGTTCGGGCCTATCCTTGCTCTGGGAATCTCCGTTCGGGCATACCCTGGCCTGCGGGACTCCGTTCGGGCCTATTCTGGCCTGCGGGACTCTGTTTGGGCCTATGCTTGCCTGCAGGAATCTCTGTTCCGGCCTATTGTGGCCTGCAGCACTCTCCGTTTGGGCCTATTCTGGCCTACGGGACTCTGTTTGGGCCTATGCTTGCCTACGGGAATCTCCGTTCAGGCTTATGCTGGCCTGCGGGTCTCTCCGTTCGGGCCTATTCTTGCCTGCGGGACTCTCCGTTTGGGCGTATCCTTGCCTGCGGGACTCTGTTCGGGCCTCTTCTTGCCCGCACGGCTCCTCTACTCGGGCCTATTTTTGCCTGTGGGACTCTATTGGGGCCTATTCTTGCCTCCGACAATCTCCGTTCGGGCCTATTCTGGCCTGCGGGACTCTTCGTTCGGGCCTAGGCTTCCCTTTGGCAATCTCCGTTCAGGCGTATGCTGGCCTGCGGGACTCTGTTCGGGCCTTTGGTTGCTTTCGGAAATCCCCGTTCTGGCCTATTCTGGCCTGCGGAATTCTGTTCGGGGCTATTCTTGCTCCGGGAATCTCCTTTCGGGAGTACCCTGGCTTGCGGGACTCTGTTCGGGCCTATGCATGCCTGCAGGAATCTCTGTTCTGGCCTATTCTGGCCTGCAGGACTCTCCGTTCGGGCCTATTCTGGCCTGCAGGACTCTGTTTGGGCATATGCTTGTCTACAGGAATCTCCGTTCAGGCGTATGCTGGCCTGCGGGTCTCTCCGTTCGGGCCTATTCTTGCCTGCGGGACTCTCCGTTTGGGCGTATCCTTGCCTGCGGGACTCTGTTCGGGCCTCTTCTTGCCTGCACGGCTCCTCTACTCGGGCCTATTTTTGCCTGTGGGACTCTATTGGGGCCTATTCTTGCTTCCGACAATCTCCGTTCGGGCCTATTCTGGCCTGCGGGACTCTTCGTTCGGGCCTAGGCTTCCCTTTGGCAATCTCCGTTCAGGCGTATGCTGGCCTGCGGGACTCTGTTCGGGCCTTTGGTTGCTTTCGGAAATCCCCGTTCTGGCCTATTCTGGCCTGCGGAATTCTGTTCGGGGCTATTCTTGCTCCGGGAATCTCTGTTCGGGACTATTCTGGCCTGTTGGACTCTGTTCGGGCCCATGCCTGCCTGCGGGGCTCTCTGTTCAGGCCTTTTTCGCCTACGGGTCTCTCCGTTCGGGCCTATTCTCTGGAGCGGGACTTTAGTCGGGCCTACTCTTGCCTACGGGGCTCCTCTATTCTTGCCTCTGGGATTCTGTTCGGGCCTATTCTTGTCTGCGGGACTCTCCGTTTGAGCCTATTCTTGCCTGTGGGTTCTCCGTTCAGGGCTACTCTTGCCAGCGGGACTCTGTTCGTGCCTCATCTTGCCTGCATGGCTGCTCTACTCGGGCCTACTCTTGCCTGTGGGACTCTGTTCGGGCCTATCCTTGCTCTGGGAATCTCCGTTCGGGCATACCCTGGCCTGCGGGACTCCGTTCGGGCCTATTCTGGCCTGCGGGACTCTGTTTGGGCCTATGCTTGCCTGCAGGAATCTCTGTTCCGGCCTATTGTGGCCTGCAGCACTCTCCGTTTGGGCCTATTCTGGCCTACGGGACTCTGTTTGGGCCTATGCTTGCCTACGGGAATCTCCGTTCAGGCGTATGCTGGCCTGCGGTATTCTCAATTTGGGCATATTCTCTCGCCTGTGGGACTTTCCTTTGGGCCTATTCTCGCCTGCGCATCTCTCCGTTCGGGCCTATTCTTGCCTGCGGGACTCTCCGTTCCGGCCTATTCTTGCCTGCGGGACTCTGTTCGGGCCTATTCTTGCTCCGGGAATCTCCGTTCGGGAGTACCCTGGCTTGCGGGACTCTGTTCGGGCCTATGCTTGCCTGCAGGAATCTCTGTTCTGGCCTCTTCTGGCCTGCAGGACTCTCCGTTCGGGCCTATTCTGGCCTGCAGGACTCTGTTTGGGCCTATGCTTGTCTACAGGAATCTCCGTTCTGGCGTATGCCGGCCTGCGGGTCTCTCCGTTCGGGCCTATTCTTGCCTGCGGGACTCTCCGTTTGGGCGTATCCTTGCCTGCGGGACTCTGTTCGGGCCTCTTCTTGCCCGCACGGCTCCTCTACTCGGGCCTATTTTTGCCTGTGGGACTCTATTGGGGCCTATTCTTGCCTCCGACAATCTCCGTTCGGGCCTATTCTGGCCTGCGGGACTCTTCGTTCGGGCCTAGGCTTCCCTTTGGCAATCTCCGTTCAGGCCTATGCTGGCCTGCGGGACTCTGTTCGGGCCTTTGGTTGCTTTCGGAAATCCCCGTTCTGGCCTATTCTGGCCTGCGGAATTCTGTTCGGGGCTATTCTTGCTCCGGGAATCTCTGTTCGGGACTATTCTGGCCTGTGGGACTCTGTTCGGGCCCATGCCTGCCTGCGGGGCTCTCTGTTCAGGCCTTTTTCGCCTACGGGTCTCTCCGTTCGGGCCTATTCTCTGGAGCGGGACTTTAGTCGGGCCTACTCTTGCCTACGGGGCTCCTCTATTCTTGCCTCTGGGATTCTGTTCGGGCCTATTCTTGTCTGTGGGACTCTCCGTTTGAGCCTATTCTTGCCTGTGGGTTCTCCGTTCAGGGCTACTCTTGCCAGCGGGACTCTGTTCGTGCCTCATCTTGCCTGCATGGCTGCTCTACTCGGGCCTACTCTTGCCTGCGGGACTCTGTTCGGGCCTATCCTTGCTCTGGGAATCTCCGTTCGGGCATACCCTGGCCTGCGGGACTCCGTTCGGGCCTATTCTGGCCTGCGGGACTCTGTTTGGGCCTATGCTTGCCTGCAGGAATCTCTGTTCCGGCCTATTGTGGCCTCCAGCACTCTCCGTTTGGGCCTATTCTGGCCTACGGGACTCTGTTTGGGCCTATGCTTGCCTACGGGAATCTCCGTTCAGGCGTATGCTGGCCTGCGGTATTCTCAATTTGGGCATATTCTCTCGCCTCCGGGACTTTCCTTTGGACCTATTCTCGCCTGCGCATCTCTCCGTTCGGGCCTATTCTTGCCTGCGGGTCTCTCCGTTCGGGACAATTCTGACCTGCAAAACTCTCCGTTCGGACCTAATCTAGCCTCTGGGAGTCTCCTTTGGGGTCTCCTGTTGCGTGCGGGGCTGCTCTATTCCAGCCTTTTGTGCTTACGGAGCTCCGATATTCGGTCCTGTTCTAGCATGCGGAGCTCCGTTACTCAGGCCTGATTGTGCGTGCGGGGCTCCGCTACTCGGGCCTGTTGGTGCATGCGGGGCTCCACTACTTGGGCCTGTTCTTGCATGCGGGGCTCCGCTACTCGGGTCTGTTCGTGCTTGCAGGGCTCTGCTACTCGGGCCTGTTCGTGCGTGCGGGGCTCCGCTATTCAGGCCTGATAGTGTGTGCGGTTCTCCTCTATTCAGGCCTGTCCTTCCCTGCGGGACTCTATTCGGGCCTATACTTCCCTGCGGGACTCTGTTCGGGCCTATTCTGGCCTGCGAGACCCTCCGTTTGCCCCTGTCGTGGTCTGCGGGACCCTCGTTCGGGCCCATTCTCGCCTTCGAGACCCTCTGTTCGGGCTTTTCTGACCTGCGGGACTCTCTGTTCGGGCCTATTCTTGTGAGCGGGTCTCTATTCGGGCCTATTTTTGCCTAAGGGCTCCTCTATTCGGGCCTATTCTGGCCTGCGGGACTCTCCGTTCGGGCCTATTCTCACCTGGGGAACTCTCCGTTCGGACCTTTCTGGCCTTCGGGACTCTGTTCGGGTCTCTTCTTGCCAGCGGGGCTCTTCGTTTGGGCCTATTCTTGCCTGCAGGACTCTGTTCGGGCCTCTTCTTGCCTGCACAGCCCCTCTACTCGGGCCTATTTTTGCCTGCGGGACTCTGTCCAGGCCTATTGTTGCCCCCGGAAAACTCCGTTTGGTCCTGTTCTGGCTTGTGGGACTCTGTTTGGGCCTATGCTTGCCTGCGGGACTCTCCTTTCAGGGTTATGCTGACCTGTGGGATTCTCAGTTTGGGCGTATTCTCGCCTGCAGGACATCTCTTCGGGCCTATTCTCGCCCGCGGGACCCTCCGTTCGGTCGTTTCTGGCCTGCGGGACTCTCCGTTCGGGCCTAATCTTGCCTGCAGGATTCTGCGTTCGGGCTTACTCTTGCTTGCGGGACAGGGTTCGGGCGTCTTGTTGCCTGCACGGCTCCTCTACTCGGGCCTCATTTTGCCTTCGGGACACTGTTCGGGTCTATTCTTGGTCCGGGAATCTCCGTTCGGGCCTATGCTGGCCTGCTGGACTCTGTTCGGGCCTATGCTTGCCTGCGGGAATGGCCGTTCGGGCCTATGTTGACCTGCGGGACTCTCCGTTCGGGCCTTTCTGGCCTGCGGGACTCTCCGTTCGGGCCTATTCTCTGGAGCGGGACTTTACTCGGGCCTATTCTTGCCTCCGGGGCTCCTCTATTCTTGCCTATTCTTGCCTCCGGGAATCTCCGTTCTGGCCTGTTCAGGCCTGCGGGACTCTGTTCGGGCCTATGCTTGCCTGCAGGAATCTCTCTTCCGCCCTACTCTGGCCTGCGGGACTCTCCGTTCGGGCCTATTCTGGCCTGCGGGACTCTGTTCGGGACTATTCTTGCTCCGGGAATCTCCGTTCGGGAGTACCCTGGCTTGCGGGACTCTGTTCGGGAATATGCTTGCCTGCAGGAATCTCTGTTCTGGCCTATTCTGGCCTGCAGGACTCTCCGTTCGGGCCTATTCTGGCCTGCAGGACTCTGTTTGGGCCTATGCTTGTCTACAGGAATCTCCGTTCAGGCGTATGCTGGCCTGCGGGTCTCTCTGTTCGGGCCTACTCTGGCCTGCTGGACTCTGTTCGTTCCTATGCTTGCCTGCGGGAATGACCGTTCGGGCCTAGGTTGGCCTGCGGGACTCTCCCTTCGGGCCTTTCTGGCCTTCGGGACTCTGTTCGGGTCTCTTTTTGCCAGCGGGGCTCTTAGTTTGGGCCTATTCTTGCCTGCAGAACTCTGTTCGGGCCTCTTCTTGCCTGCACAGCCCCTCTACTCGGGCCTATTTTTGCCTGCGGGACTCTGTCCAGGCCTATTGTTGCCCCCGGAAAACTCCGTTCGGTCCTATTCTGGCTTGTGGGACTCTGTTCGGGCCTATGCTTGCCTGCGGGAATCTCCTTTCAGGGTTATGCTGACCTGTGGGATTCTCAGTTTGGGCGTATTCTCGCCTGCAGGACATCTCTTCGGGCCTATTCTCGCCCGCGGGACCCTCCGTTCGGTCGTTTCTGGCCTGCGGGACTCTCCGTTCGGGCCTAATCTTGCCTGCAGGATTCTGCGTTCGGGCTTATTCTTGCTTGCCGGACAGGGTTCGGGCGTCTTGTTGCCTGCACGGCTCCTCTACTCGGGCCTCATTTTGCCTTCGGGACACCGTTCGGGTCTATTCTTGGTCCGGGAATCTCCGTTCGGGCCTGTGCTGGCCTGCTGGACTCTGTTCGGGCCTATGCTTGCCTGCGGGAATGACCGTTCCGGCCTATGTTGCCCTCGGGACTCTCCGTTCGGGCCTATTCTCTGGAGCGGGACTTTACTCGGACCTATTCTTGCCTCCGGGGCTCCTCTATTCTTGCCTATTCTTGCCTCCGGGAATCTCCGTTCTGCCCTGTTCAGGCCTGCGGGACTCTGTTCGGGCCTATGCTTGCCTGCAGGAATCTCTCTTCCGCCCTACTCTGGCCTGCGGGACTCTCCGTTCAGGCCTATTCTGGCCTGCGGGACTCTGTTCGGGCCTATTCTTGCTCCGGGAATCTCCGGTCGGGCGTACCCTGGCTTGCGGGACTCTGTTCGGGCCTATGCTTGCCTGCAGGAATCTCTGTTCTGGCCTATTCTGGCCTGCAGAACTCTCCGTTCGGGCCTATTCTGGCCTGCAGGACTCTGTTTGGGCCTATGCTTGTCTACGGGAATCTCCGTTCAGGCGTATGCTGGCCTGCGGGTCTCTCCGTTCGGGCCTCTTCTTGCCCGCACGGCTCCTCTACTCGGGCCTATTTTTGCCTGTGGGACTCTATTGGGGCCTATTCTTGCCTCCGACAATCTCCGTTCGGGCCTATTCTGGCCTGCGGAATTCTGTTCGGGGCTATTCTTGCTCCGGGAATCTCTGTTCGGGACTATTCTGGCCTGTGGGACTCTGTTCGGGCCCATGCCTGCCTGCGGGGCTCTCTGTTCAGGCCTTTTTCGCCTACGGGTCTCTCCGTTCGGGCCTATTCTCTGGAGCGGGACTTTAGTCGGGCCTACTCTTGCCTACGGGGCTCCTCTATTCTTGCCTCTGGGATTCTGTTCGGGCCTATTCTTGTCTGCGGGACTCTCCGTTTGAGCCTATTCTTGCCTGTGGGTTCTCCGTTCAGGGCTACTCTTGCTAGCGGGACTCTGTTCGTGCCTCATCTTGCCTGCATGGCTGCTCTACTCGGGCCTACTCTTGCCTGCGGGACTCTGTTCGGGCCTATCCTTGCTCTGGGAATCTCCGTTCGGGCATACCCTGGCCTGCGGGACTCCGTTCGGGCCTATTCTGGCCTGCGGGACTCTGTTTGGGCCTATGCTTGCCTGCAGGAATCTCTGTTCCGGCCTATTGTGGCCTGCAGCACTCTCCGTTTGGGCCTATTCTGGCCTACGGGACTCTGTTTGGGCCTATGCTTGCCTACGGGAATCTCCGTTCAGGCGTATGCTGGCCTGCGGGTCTCTCCGTTCGGGCCTATTCTTGCCTGCGGGACTCTCCGTTTGGGCGTATCCTTGCCTGCGGGACTCTGTTCGGGCCTCTTCTTGCCCGCACGGCTCCTCTACTCGGGCCTATTTTTGCCTGTGGGACTCTATTGGGGCCTATTCTTGCCTCCGACAATCTCCGTTCGGGCCTATTCTGGCCTGCGGGACTCTTCGTTCGGGCCTAGGCTTCCCTTTGGCAATCTCCGTTCAGGCGTATGCTGGCCTGCGGGACTCTGTTCGGGCCTCTGGTTGCTTTCGGAAATCCCCGTTCTGGCCTATTCTGGCCTGCGGAATTGTGTTCGGGGCTATTCTTGCTCCGGGAATCTCCTTTCGGGAGTACCCTGGCTTGGGGGACTCTGTTCGGGCCTATGCATGCCTGCAGGAATCTCTGTTCTGGCCTATTCTGGCCTGCAGGACTCTCCGTTCGGGCCTATTCTGGCCTGCAGGACTCTGTTTGGGCCTATGCTTGTCTACAGGAATCTCCGTTCAGGCGTATGCTGGCCTGCGGGTCTCTCCGTTCGGGCCTATTCTTGCCTGCGAGACTCTCCGTTTGGGCGTATCCTTGCCTGCGGGACTCTGTTCGGGCCTCTTCTTGTCCGCACGGCTCCTCTACTCGGGCCTATTTTTGCCTGTGGGACTCTATTGGGGCCTATTCTTGCCTCCGACAATCTCCGTTCGGGCCTATTCTGGCCTGCGGGACTCTTCGTTCGGGCCTAGGCTTCCCTTTGGCAATCTCCGTTCAGGCGTATGCTGGCCTGCGGGACTCTGTTCGGGCCTTTGGTTGCTTTCGGAAATCCCCGTTCTGGCCTATTCTGGCCTGCGGAATTCTGTTCGGGGCTATTCTTGCTCCGGGAATCTCTGTTCGGGACTATTCTGGCCTGTGGGACTCTGTTCGGGCCCATGCCTGCCTGCGGGGCTCTCTGTTCAGGCCTTTTTCGCCTACGGGTCTCTCCGTTCGGGCCTATTCTCTGGAGCGGGACTTTAGTCGGGCCTACTCTTGCCTACGGGGCTCCTCTATTCTTGCCTCTGGGATTCTGTTCGGGCCTATTCTTGTCTGTGGGACTCTCCGTTTGAGCCTATTCTTGCCTGTGGGTTCTCCGTTCAGGGCTACTCTTGCCAGCGGGACTCTGTTCGTGCCTCATCTTGCCTGCATGGCTGCTCTACTCGGGCCTACTCTTGCCTGCGGGACTCTGTTCGGGCCTATCCTTGCTCTGGGAATCTCCGTTCGGGCATACCCTGGCCTGCGGGACTCCGTTCGGGCCTATTCTGGCCTGCGGGACTCTTTTTGGGCCTATGCTTGCCTGCAGGAATCTCTGTTCCGGCCTATTGTGGCCTGCAGCACTCTCCGTTTGGGCCTATTCTGGCCTACGGGACTCTGTTTGGGCCTATGCTTGCCTACGGGAATCTCCGTTCAGGCGTATGCTGGCCTGCGGTATTCTCAATTTGGGCATATTCTCTCGCCTGCGGGACTTCCCTTTGGGCCTATTCTCGCCTGCGCATCTCTCCGTTCGGGCCTATTCTTGCCTGCGGGACTCTCCGTTCGGGACAATTCTGACCTGCAAAACTCTCCGTTCGGACCTAATCTAGCCTCTGGGAGTCTCCTTTGGGGTCTCCTGTTGCGTGCGGGGCTGCTCGATTCCAGCCTTTTGTGCTTACGGAGCTCCGATATTCGGTCCTGTTCTAGCATGCGGAGCTCCGTTACTCAGGCCTGATTGTGCGTGCGGGGCTCCGCTACTCGGGCCTGTTGGTGCATGCGGGGCTCCACTACTTGGGCCTGTTCTTGCATGCGGGGCTCCGCTACTCGGGTCTGTTCGTGCTTGCAGGGCTCTGCTACTCGGGCCTGTTCGTGCGTGCGGGGCTCCGCTATTCAGGCCTGATAGTGTGTGCGGGGCTCCTCTATTCAGGCCTGTCCTTCCCTGCGGGACTCTATTCAGGCCTATACTTCCCTGCGGGACTCTGTTCGGGCCTATTCTGGCCTGCGAGACCCTCCGATCGCCCCTATCGTGGTCTGCGGGACCCTCGTTCGGGCCCATTCTCGCCTTCGAGACCCTCTGTTCGGGCTTTTCTGACCTGCGGGACTCTCTGTTCGGGCCTATTCTTGTGAGCGGGTCTCTATTCGGGCCTATTTTTGCCTAAGGGCTCCTCTATTCGGGCCTATTCTGGCCTGCGGGACTCTCCGTTCGGGACTATTCTCACCTGGGGAACTCTCCGTTCGGACCTTTCTGGCCTTCGGGACTCTGTTCGGGTCTCTTCTTGCCAGCGGGGCTCTTCGTTTGGGCCTATTCTTGCCTGCAGGATTCTTTTCGGGCCTCTTCTTGCCTGCACAGCCCCTCTACTCGGGCCTATTTTTGCCTGCGGGACTCTGTCCAGGCCTATTGTTGCCCCCGGAAAACTCTGTTCGGTCCTATTCTGGCTTGTGGGACTCTGTTCGGGCCTATGCTTGCCTGCGGGAATCTCCTTTCAGGGTTATGCTGACCTGTGGGATTCTCAGTTTGGGCGTATTCTCGCCTGCAGGACATCTCTTCGGGCCTATTCTCGCCCGCGGGACCCTCCGTTCGGTCGTTCTGGCCTGCGGGACTCTCCGTTCGGGCCTAATCTTGCCTGCAGGATTCTGCGTTCGGGCTTACTCTTGCTTGCCGGACAGGGTTCGGGCGTCTTGTTGCCTGCACGGCTCCTCTACTCGGGCCTCATTTTGCCTTCGGGACACCGTTCGGGTCTATTCTTGGTCCGGGAATCTCCGTTCGGGCCTATGCTGGCCTGCTGGACTCTGTTCGGGCCTATGCTTGCCTGCGGGAATGACCGTTCGGGCCTATGTTGGCCTGCGGGACTCTCCGTTCGGGCCTTTCTGGCCTGCGGGACTCTCCGTTCGGGCCTATTCTCTGGAGCGGGACTTTACTCGGGCCTATTCTTGCCTCCGGGGCTCCTCTATTCTTGCCTATTCTTGCCTCCGGGAATCTCCGTTCTGGCCTGTTCGGGCCTGCGGGGCTCTGTTCGGGCCTATGCTTGCCTGCAGGAATCTCTGTTCCGCCCTACTCTGGCCTGCGGGACTCTGAGTTCAGGCCTATTCTGGCCTGCGGGACTCTGTTCGGGCCTATTCTTGCTCCGGGAATCTCCGTTCGGGAGTACCCTGGCTTGCGGGACTCTGTTCGGGCCTATGCTTGCCTGCAGGAATCTCTGTTCTGGCCTCTTCTGGCCTGCAGGACTCTCCGTTCGGGCCTATTCTGGCCTGCAGGACTCTGTTTGGGCCTATGCTTGTCTACAGGAATCTCCGTTCAGGCGTATGCTGGCCTGCGGGTCTCTCCGTTCGGGCCTATTCTTGCCTGCGGGACTCTCCGTTTGGGCGTATCCTTGCCTGCGGGACTCTGTTCGGGCCTCTTCTTGCCCGCACGGCTCCTCTACTCGGGCCTATTTTTGCCTGTGGGACTCTATTGGGGCCTATTCTTGCCTCCGACAATCTCCGTTCGGGCCTATTCTGGCCTGCGGGACTCTTCGTTCGGGCCTAGGCTTCCCTTTGGCAATCTCCGTTCAGGCGTATGCTGGCCTGCGGGACTCTGTTCGGGCCTTTGGTTGCTTTCGGAAATCCCCGTTCTGGCCTATTCTGGCCTGCGGAATTCTGTTCGGGGCTATTCTTGCTCCGGGAATCTCTGTTCGGGACTATTCTGGCCTGTGGGACTCTGTTCGGGCCCATGCCTGCCTGCGGGGCTCTCTGTTCAGGCCTTTTTCGCCTACGGGTCTCTCCGTTCGGGCCTATTCTCTGGAGCGGGACTTTAGTCGGGCCTACTCTTGCCTACGGGGCTCCTCTATTCTTGCCTCTGGGATTCTGTTCGGGCCTATTCTTGTCTGCGGGACTCTCCGTTTGAGCCTATTCTTGCCTGTGGGTTCTCCGTTCAGGGCTACTCTTGCCAGCGGGACTCTGTTCGTGCCTCATCTTGCCTGCATGGCTGCTCTACTCGGGCCTACTCTTGCCTGCGGGACACTGTTCGGGCCTATCCTTGCTCTGGGAATCTCCGTTCGGGCATACCCTGGCCTGCGGGACTCCGTTCGGGCCTATTCTGGCCTGCGGGACTCTGTTTGGGCCTATGCTTGCCTGCAGGAATCTCTGTTCCGGCCTATTGTGACCTGCAGCACTCTCCGTTTGGGCCTATTCTGGCCTACGGGACTCTGTTTGGGCCTATGCTTGCCTACGGGAATCTCCGTTCAGGCGTATGCTGGCCTGCGGTGTTCTCAATTTGGGCATATTCTCTCGCCTCCGGGACTTTCCTTTGGGCCTATTCTCGCCTGCGCATCTCTCCGTTCGGGCCTATTCTTGCCTGCGGGACTCTCCGTTCCGGCCTATTCTTGCCTGCGGGTCTCTCCGTTCGGGACAATTCTGACCTGCAAAACTCTCCGTTCGGACCTAATCTAGCCTCTGGGAGTCTCCTTTGGGGTCTCCTGTTGCGTGCGGGGCTGCTCTATTCCAGCCTTTTGTGCTTACGGAGCTCCGATATTCGGTCCTGTTCTAGCATGCGGAGCTGCGTTACTCAGGCCTGATTGTGCGTGCGGGGCTCCGCTACTCGGGCCTGTTGGTGCATGCGGGGCTCCACTACTTGGGCCTGTTCTTGCATGCGGGGCTCCGCTACTCGGGTCTGTTCGTGCTTGCAGGGCTCTGCTACTCGGGCCTGTTCGTGCGTGCGGGGCTCCGCTATTCAGGCCTGATAGTGTGTGCGGGGCTCCTCTATTCAGGCCTGTCCTTCCCTGCGGGACTCTATTCGGGCCTATACTTCCCTGCGGGACTCTGTTCGGGCCTATTCTGGCCTGCGAGACCCTCCGTTTGCCCCTATCGTGGTCTGCGGGACCCTCGTTCGGGCCCATTCTCGCCTTCGAGACCCTCTGTTCGGGCTTTTCTGACCTGCGGGACTCTCTGTTCGGGCCTATTCTTGTGAGCGGGTCTCTATTCGGGCCTATTTTTGCCTAAGGGCTCCTCTATTCGGGCCTATTCTGGCCTGCGGAACTCTCCGTTCGGGCCTATTCTCACCTGGGGAACTCTCCGTTCGGAACTTTCTGGCCTTCGGGACTCTGTTCGGGTCTCTTCTTGCCAGCGGGGCTCTTCGTTTGGGCCTATTCTTGCCTGCAGGACTCTGTTCGGGCCTCTTCTTGCCTGCACAGCCCCTCTACTCGGGCCTATTTTTGCCTGCGGGACTCTGTCCAGGCCTATTGTTGCCCCCGGAAAACTCCGTTCGGTCCTATTCTGGCTTGTGGGACTCTGTTCGGGCCTATGCTTGCCTGCGGGACTCTCCGTTTGGGCGTATCCTTGCCTGCGGGACTCTGTTCGGGCCTCTTCTTGTCCGCACGGCTCCTCTACTCGGGCCTATTTTTGCCTGTGGGACTCTATTGGGGCCTATTCTTGCCTCCGACAATCTCCGTTCGGGCCTATTCTGGCCTGCGGGACTCTTCGTTCGGGCCTAGGCTTCCCTTTGGCAATCTCCGTTCAGGCGTATGCTGGCCTGCGGGACTCTGTTCGGGCCTTTGGTTGCTTTCGGAAATCCCCGTTCTGGCCTATTCTGGCCTGCGGAATTCTGTTCGGGGCTATTCTTGCTCCGGGAATCTCTGTTCGGGACTATTCTGGCCTGTGGGACTCTGTTCGGGCCCATGCCTGCCTGCGGGGCTCTCTGTTCAGGCCTTTTTCGCCTACGGGACTCTCCGTTCGGGCCTATTCTCTGGAGCGGGACTTTAGTCGGGCCTACTCTTGCCTACGGGGCTCCTCTATTCTTGCCTCTGGGATTCTGTTCGGGCCTATTCTTGTCTGCGGGACTCTCCGTTTGAGCCTATTCTTGCCTGTGGGTTCTCCGTTCAGGGCTACTCTTGCCAGCGGGACTCTGTTCGTGCCTCATCTTGCCTGCATGGCTGCTCTACTCGGGCCTACTCTTGCCTGCGGGACTCTGTTCGGGCCTATCCTTGCTCTGGGAATCTCCGTTCGGGCATACCCTGGCCTGCGGGACTCCGTTCGGGCCTATTCTGGCCTGCGGGACTCTCTTTGGGCCTATGCTTGCCTGCAGGAATCTCTGTTCCGGCCTATTGTGGCCTGCAGGACTCTCCGTTCGGGCCTATTCTGGCCTGCGGGACTCTGTTTGGGCCTATGCTTGCCTACGGGAATCTCCGTTCAGGCGTATGCTGGCCTGCGGTATTCTCAATTTGGGCATATTCTCTCGCCTGCGGGACTTTCCTTTGGGCCTATTCTCGCCTGCGCATCTCTCCGTTCGGGCCTATTCTTGCCTGCGGGACTCTCCGTTCCGGCCTATTCTTGCCTGCGGGTCTCTCCGTTCGGGACAATTCTGACCTGCAAAACTCTCCGTTCGGACCTAATCTAGCCTCTGGGAGTCTCCTTTGGGGTCTCCTGTTGCGTGCGGGGCTGCTCCATTCCAGCCTTTTGTGCTTACGGAGCTCCGATATTCGGTCCTGTTCTAGCATGCGGAGCTCCGCTACTCAGGCCTGATTGTGCGTGCGGGGCTCCGCTACTCGGGCCTGTTGGTGCATGCGGGGCTCCACTACTTGGGCCTGTTCGTGCATGCGGGGCTCCGCTACTCGGGTCTGTTCGTGCTTGCAGGGCTCTGCTACTCGGGCCTGTTCGTGCGTGCAGGGATCCGCTATTCAGGCCTGATAGTGTGTGCGGGGATCCGCTATTCAGGCCTGTCCTTCCCTGCGGGACTCTATTCGGGCCTATACTTCCCTGCGGGACTCTGTTCGGGCCTATTCTGGCCTGCGAGACCCTCCGTTCGCCCCTATCGTGGTCTGCGGGACCCTCGTTCGGGCCCATTCTCGCCTTCGAGACCCTCTGTTCGGGCTTTTCTGACCTGCGGGACTCTCTGTTCGGGCCTATTCTTGTGAGCGGGTCTCTATTCGGGCCTATTTTTGCCTAAGGGCTCCTCTATTCGGGCCTATTCTGGCCTGCGGGACTCTCCGTTCGGGCCTATTCTCACCTGGGGAACTCTCCGTTCGGACCTTTCTGGCCTTCGGGACTCTGTTCGGGTCTCTTCTTGCCAGCGGGGCTCTTCGTTTGGGCCTATTCTTGCCTGCAGGACTCTGTTCGGGCCTCTTCTTGCCTGCACAGCCCCTCTACTCGGGCCTATTTTTGCCTGCGGGACTCTGTCCAGGGCTATTGTTGCCCCCGGAAAACTCCGTTCGGTCCTATTCTGGCTTGTGGGACTCTGTTCGGGCCTATGCTTGCCTGCGGGAATCTCCTTTCAGGGTTATGCTGACCTGTGGGATTCTCAGTTTGGGCGTATTCTCGCCTGCAGGACATCTCTTCGGGCCTATTCTCGCCCGCGGGACCCTCCGTTCGGTCGTTCTGGCCTGCGGGACTCTCCGTTCGGGCCTAATCTTGCCTGCAGGATTCTGCGTTCGGGCTTACTCTTGCTTGCCGGACAGGGTTCGGGCGTCTTGTTGCCTGCACGGCTCCTCTACTCGGGCCTCATTTTGCCTTCGGGACACCGTTCGGGTCTATTCTTGGTCCGGGAATCTCCGTTCGGGCCTATGCTGGCCTGCTGGACTCTGTTCGGGCCTATGCTTGCCTGCGGGAATGACCGTTCGGGCCTATGTTGGCCTGCGGGACTCTCCGTTCGGGCCTTTCTGGCCTGCGGGACTCTCCGTTCGGGCCTATTCTCTGGAGCGGGACTTTACTCGGGCCTATTCTTGCCTCCGGGGCTCCTCTATTCTTGCCTATTCTTGCCTCCGGGAATCTCCGTTCTGGCCTGTTCGGGCCTGCGGGACTCTGTTCGGGCCTATGCTTGCCTGCAGGAATCTCTCTTCCGCCCTACTCTGGCCTGCGGGACTCTCAGTTCAGGCCTATTCTGGCCTGCGGGACTCTGTTCGGGCCTATTCTTGCTCCGGGAATCTCCGTTCGGGAGTACCCTGGCTTGCGGGACTCTGTTCGGGCCTATGCATGCCTGCAGGAATCTCTGTTCTGGCCTATTCTGGCCTGCAGGACTCTCCGTTCGGGCCTATTCTGGCCTGCAGGACTCTCCGTTCTGGCCTATTCTGGCCTGCAGGACTCTGTTTGGGCCTATGCTTGTCTACAGGAATCTCCGTTCAGGCGTATGCTGGCCTGCGGGTCTCTCCGTTCGGGCCTATTCTTGCCTGCGGGACTCTCCGTTTGGGCGTATCCTTGCCTGCGGGACTCTGTTCGGGCCTCTTCTTGCCCGCACGGCTCCTCTACTCGGGCCTATTTTTGCCTGTGGGACTCTATTGGGGCCTATTCTTGCCTCCGACAATCTCCGTTCGGGCCTATTCTGGCCTGCGGGACTCTTCGTTCGGGCCTAGGCTTCCCTTTGGCAATCTCCGTTCAGGCGTATGCTGGCCTGCGGGACTCTGTTCGGGCCTTTGGTTGATTTCGGAAATCCCCGTTCTGGCCTATTCTGGCCTGCGGAATTCTGTTCGGGGCTATTCTTGCTCCGGGAATCTCCTTTCGGGAGTACCCTGGCTTGCGGGACTCTGTTCGGGCCTATGCATGCCTGCAGGAATCTCTGTTCTGGCCTATTCTGGCCTGCAGGACTCTCCGTTCGGGCCTATTCTGGCCTGCAGGACTCTGTTTGGGCCTATGCTTGTCTACAGGAATCTCCGTTCAGGCGTATGCTGGCCTGCGGGTCTCTCCGTTCGGGCCTATTCTTGCCTGCGAGACTCTCCGTTTGGGCGTATCCTTGCCTGCGGGACTCTGTTCGGGCCTCTTCTTGCCCGCACGGCTCCTCTACTCGGGCCTATTTTTGCCTGTGGGACTCTATTGGGGCCTATTCTTGCCTCCGACAATCTCCGTTCGGGCCTATTCTGGCCTGCGGAATTCTGTTCGGGGCTGTTCTTGCTCCGGGAATCTCTGTTCGGGACTATTCTGGCCTGTTGGACTCTGTTCGGGCCCATGCCTGCCTGCGGGGCTCTCTGTTCAGGCCTTTTTCGCCTACGGGTCTCTCCGTTCGGGCCTATTCTGGCCTGCGGGACTCTGTTTGGGCCTATGCTTGCCTACGGGAATCTCCGTTCAGGCGTATGCTGGCTTGCGGTATTCTCAATTTGGGCATATTCTCTCGCCTGCGGGACTTTCCTTTGGGCCTATTCTCGCCTGCGCATCTCTCCGTTCGGGCCTATTCTTGCCTGCGGGACTCTCCGTTCCGGCCTATTCTTGCCTGCGGGTCTCTCCGTTCGGGACAATTCTGACCTGCAAAACTCTCCGTTCGGACCTAATCTAGCCTCTGGGAGTCTCCTTTGGGGTCTCCTGTTGCGTGCGGGGCTGCTCCATTCCAGCCTTTTGTGCTTACGGAGCTCCGATATTCGGTCCTGTTCTAGCATGCGGAGCTCCGCTACTCAGGCCTGATTGTGCGTGCGGGGCTCCGCTACTCGGGCCTGTTGGTGCATGCGGGGCTCCACTACTTGGGCCTGTTCGTGCATGCGGGGCTCCGCTACTCGGGTCTGTTCGTGCTTGCAGGGCTCTGCTACTCGGGCCTGTTCGTGCGTGCAGGGATCCGCTATTCAGGCCTGATAGTGTGTGCGGGGATCCGCTATTCAGGCCTGTCCTTCCCTGCGGGACTCTATTCGGGCCTATACTTCCCTGCGGGACTCTGTTCGGGCCTATTCTGGCCTGCGAGACCCTCCGTTCGCCCCTATCGTGGTCTGCGGGACCCTCGTTCGGGCCCATTCTCGCCTTCGAGACCCTCTGTTCGGGCTTTTCTGACCTGCGGGACTCTCTGTTCGGGCCTATTCTTGTGAGCGGGTCTCTATTCGGGCCTATTTTTGCCTAAGGGCTCCTCTATTCGGGCCTATTCTGGCCTGCGGGACTCTCCGTTCGGGCCTATTCTCACCTGGGGAACTCTCCGTTCGGACCTTTCTGGCCTTCGGGACTCTGTTCGGGTCTCTTCTTGCCAGCGGGGCTCTTCGTTTGGGCCTATTCTTGCCTGCAGGACTCTGTTCGGGCCTCTTCTTGCCTGCACAGCCCCTCTACTCGGGCCTATTTTTGCCTGCGGGACTCTGTCCAGGGCTATTGTTGCCCCCGGAAAACTCCGTTCGGTCCTATTCTGGCTTGTGGGACTCTGTTCGGGCCTATGCTTGCCTGCGGGAATCTCCTTTCAGGGTTATGCTGACCTGTGGGATTCTCAGTTTGGGCGTATTCTCGCCTGCAGGACATCTCTTCGGGCCTATTCTCGCCCGCGGGACCCTCCGTTCGGTCGTTCTGGCCTGCGGGACTCTCCGTTCGGGCCTAATCTTGCCTGCAGGATTCTGCGTTCGGGCTTACTCTTGCTTGCCGGAAAGGGTTCGGGCGTCTTGTTGCCTGCACGGCTCCTCTACTCGGGCCTCATTTTGCCTTCGGGACACCGTTCGGGTCTATTCTTGGTCCGGGAATCTCCGTTCGGGCCTATGCTGGCCTGCTGGACTCTGTTCGGGCCTATGCTTGCCTGCGGGAATGACCGTTCGGGCCTATGTTGGCCTGCGGGACTCTCCGTTCGGGCCTTTCTGGCCTGCGGGACTCTCCGTTCGGGCCTATTCTCTGGAGCGGGACTTTACTCGGGCCTATTCTTGCCTCCGGGGCTCCTCTATTCTTGCCTATTCTTGCCTCCGGGAATCTCCGTTCTGGCCTGTTCGGGCCTGCGGGACTCTGTTCGGGCCTATGCTTGCCTGCAGGAATCTCTCTTCCGCCCTACTCTGGCCTGCGGGACTCTCAGTTCAGGCCTATTCTGGCCTGCGGGACTCTGTTCGGGCCTATTCTTGCTCCGGGAATCTCCGTTCGGGAGTACCCTGGCTTGCGGGACTCTGTTCGGGCCTATGCATGCCTGCAGGAATCTCTGTTCTGGCCTATTCTGGCCTGCAGGACTCTCCGTTCGGGCCTATTCTGGCCTGCAGGACTCTCCGTTCTGGCCTATTCTGGCCTGCAGGACTCTGTTTGGGCCTATGCTTGTCTACAGGAATCTCCGTTCAGGCGTATGCTGGCCTGCGGGTCTCTCCGTTCGGGCCTATTCTTGCCTGCGGGACTCTCCGTTTGGGCGTATCCTTGCCTGCGGGACTCTGTTCGGGCCTCTTCTTGCCCGCACGGCTCCTCTACTCGGGCCTATTTTTGCCTGTGGGACTCTATTGGGGCCTATTCTTGCCTCCGACAATCTCCGTTCGGGCCTATTCTGGCCTGCGGGACTCTTCGTTCGGGCCTAGGCTTCCCTTTGGCAATCTCCGTTCAGGCGTATGCTGGCCTGCGGGACTCTGTTCGGGCCTTTGGTTGATTTCGGAAATCCCCGTTCTGGCCTATTCTGGCCTGCGGAATTCTGTTCGGGGCTATTCTTGCTCCGGGAATCTCCTTTCGGGAGTACCCTGGCTTGCGGGACTCTGTTCGGGCCTATGCATGCCTGCAGGAATCTCTGTTCTGGCCTATTCTGGCCTGCAGGACTCTCCGTTCGGGCCTATTCTGGCCTGCAGGACTCTGTTTGGGCCTATGCTTGTCTACAGGAATCTCCGTTCAGGCGTATGCTGGCCTGCGGGTCTCTCCGTTCGGGCCTATTCTTGCCTGCGAGACTCTCCGTTTGGGCGTATCCTTGCCTGCGGGACTCTGTTCGGGCCTCTTCTTGCCCGCACGGCTCCTCTACTCGGGCCTATTTTTGCCTGTGGGACTCTATTGGGGCCTATTCTTGCCTCCGACAATCTCCGTTCGGGCCTATTCTGGCCTGCGGAATTCTGTTCGGGGCTGTTCTTGCTCCGGGAATCTCTGTTCGGGACTATTCTGGCCTGTTGGACTCTGTTCGGGCCCATGCCTGCCTGCGGGGCTCTCTGTTCAGGCCTTTTTCGCCTACGGGTCTCTCCGTTCGGGCCTATTCTCTGGAGCGGGACTTTAGTCGGGCCTACTCTTGCCTACGGGGCTCCTCTATTCTTGCCTCTGGGATTCTGTTCGGGCCTATTCTTGTCTGCGGGACTCTCCGTTTGAGCCTATTCTTGCCTGTGGGTTCTCCGTTCAGGGCTACTCTTGCCAGCGGGACTCTGTTCGTGCCTCATCTTGCCTGCATGGCTGCTCTACTCGGGCCTATTCTTGCCTGCGGGACTCTGTTCGGGCCTATCCTTGCTCCGGGAATCTCCGTTCGGGCATACCCTGGCCTGCGGGACTCCGTTCGGGCCTATTCTGGCCTGCGGGACTCTGTTTGGGCCTATGCTTGCCTGCAGGAATCTCTGTTCCGGCCTATTGTGGCCTGCAGGACTCCCCGTTCGGGCCTGTTCTGGCCTGCGGGACTCTGTTTGGGCCTATGCTTGCCTACGGGAATCTCTGTTCAGGCGTATGCTGGCCTGCGGTATTCTCAATTTGGGCATATTCTCTCGCCTGCGGGACTTTCCTTTGGGCCTATTCTTGCCTGCGCAACTCTCCGTTCGGGCCTATTCTTGCCTGCGGGACTCTCCGTTCCGGCCTATTCTTGCCTGCGGGTCTCTCCGTTCGGGACAATTCTGACCTGCAAAACTCTCCGTTCGGACCTAATCTAGCCTCTGGGAGTCTCCTTTGGGGTCTCCTGTTGCGTGCGGGGCTGCTCTATTCCAGCCTTTTGTGCTTACGGAGCTCCGATATTCGGTCCTGTTCTAGCATGCGGAGCTCCGCTACTCAGGCCTGATTGTGCGTGCGGGGCTCTGCTACTCGGGCCTGTTGGTGCATGCGGGGCTCCACTACTTGGGCCTGTTCGTGCATGTGAGGCTCCGCTACTCGGGTCTGTTCGTGCTTGCAGGGCTCTGCTACTCGGGCCTGTTCGTGCGTGCGGGGCTCCGCTATTCAGGCCTGATAGTGTGTGCGGGGCTCCTCTATTCAGGCCTGTCCTTCCCTGCGGGACTCTATTCGGGCCTATACTTCCCTGCGGGATTCTGTTCGGGCCTTTTCTGGCCTGCGAGACTCTCCGTTCGCTCCTATCGTGGTCTGCGGGACCCACGTTCGGGCCCATTCTCGCCTTCGAGACCCTCTGTTCGGGCTTTTCTGGCCTGCGGGACTCTCCGTTCGGGCCTATTCTTGTGAGCGGGTCTCTATTCGGGCCTATTTTTGCCTAAGGGCTCCTCTATTCGGGCCTATTCTGGCCTGCGGGACTCTCCGTTCGGGCCTATTCTCACCTGGGGAACTCTCCGTTCGGGCCTTTCTGGCCTTCGGGACTCTGTTCGGGTCTCTTCTTGCCAGCGGGGCTCTTCGTTTGGGCCTATTCTTGCCTGCAGGACTCTGTTCGGGCCTCTTCTTGCCTGCACAGCCCCTCTACTCGGGCCTCTTTTTGCCTGCGGGACTCTGTCCAGGCCTATTGTTGCCCCCGGAAAACTCCGTTCGGTCCTATTCTGGCTTGTGGGACTCTGTTCGGGCCTATGCTTGCCTGCGGGAATCTCCTTTCAGGGTTATGCTGACCTGTGGGATTCTCAGTTTGGGCGTATTCTCGCCTGCAGGACATCTCTTCGGGCCTATTCTCGCCCGCGGGACCTTCCGTTCGGTCGTTTCTGGCCTGCGGGACTCTCCTTTCGGGCCTAATCTTGGGAGCGGGACTCTACTCGGGCGTATTCTTGCCTAGGGGCCTCTTCTATTCGTGCTTCTTCTTGCCAGTGGGACTCTGTTCAGGCCCGTTCTTGCCTGCAGGATTCTGCGTTCGGGCTTATTCTTTCTTGCCGGACAGTGTTCGGGCGTCTTCTTGCCTGCACGGCTCCACTACTCGGGCCTCATTTTGCCTTCGGGACACCGTTCGGGTCTATTCTTGGTCCGGGAATCTCCGTTCGGGCCTATGCTGGCCTGCTGGACTCTGTTCGGGCCTATGCTTGCCTGCGGGAATGACCGTTCGGGCCTGTGTTGGCCTGCAGGACTCTCCGTTCGGGCCGTTCTGGCCTGCGGGACTCTCCGTTCGGGCCTATTCTCTGGAGCGGGACTTTACTCGGGCCTATTCTTGCCTCCGGGGCTCCTCTATTCTTGCCTATTCTTGCCTCCGGGAATCTCCGTTCTGGCCTGTTCGGGCCTGCGGGACTCTGTTCGGGCCTATGCTTGCCTGCAGGAATCTCTGTTCTGCCCTACTCTGGCCTGCAGGACTCTGCGTTCCGGCCTATTCTGGCCTGCGGGACTCTTTTCGGGCCTATTCTTGCTCCGGGAATCTCCGTTCGGGCGTACTCTGGCTTGCGGGACTCTGTTCGGGCCTATGCTTGCCTGCAGGAATCTCTGTTCTGGCCTATTCTGACCTGCAGGACTCTGTTTGGGCCTATGCTTGCCTGCGGGAATCTCCGTTCAGGCGTATGCTGGCCTGCGGGTCTCTCCGTTCGGGCCCATTCTTGCCTGCGGGACTCTCCGTTTGGGCGTATCCTTGCCCGCCGGACTCTGTTCGGGCCTCTTCTTGCCTGCACGGCTCCTCTCCTCGGGCCTATTTTTTCCTGTGGGACTCTATTGGGGCCTATTCTTGCCTCCGACAATCTCCGTTCGGGCCCATTCTGGCCTGCGGGACTCTTCGTTCGGGCCTAGGCTTCCTTTCGGCAATCTCCGTTCAGGCGTATGCTGGCCTGCGGAATTCTGTTCGGGGCTATTCTTGCTCCGGGAATCTCTGTTCGGGACTATTCTGGCCTGTGGGACTGTGTTCGGGCCCATGCCTGCCTGCGGGGCTCTCTGTTCAGGCCTTTTTCGCCTACGGGACTCTCTGTTCGGGCCTATTCTCTGGAGCGGGGCTTTAGTCGGGCCTACTCTTGACTACGGGGCTCCTCAATTCTTGCCTCTGGGATTCTGTTCGGGCCTATTCTTGTCTGTGGGACTCTCCGTTTGAGCCTATTCTTGCCTGTGGGTTCTCCATTCAGGGCTACTCTTGCCAGCGGGACTCTGTTCGTGCCTCATCTTGCCTGCATGGCTGCTCTACTCGGGCCTATTCTTGCCTGCGGGACTCTGTTCGGGCCTATCCTTGCTCCGGGAATCTCCGTTCGGGCATACCCTGGCCTGCGGGACTCCGTTCGGGCCTATTCTGGCCTGCGGGACTCTGTTTGGGCCTATGCTTGCCTGCAGGAATCTCTGTTCCGGCCTATTGTGGCCTGCAGGACTCCCCGTTAGGGCCTGTTCTGGCCTGCGGGACTCTGGGCCTATGCTTGCCTACGGGAATCTCCGTTCAGGCGTATGCTGGCCTGCGGTATTCTCAATTTGGGCATATTCTCTCGCCTGCGGGACTTTCCTTTGGGCCTATTCTCGCCTGCGCAACTCTCCGTTCGGGCCTATTCTTGCCTGCGGGTCTCTCCGTTCGGGACAATTCTGACCTGCAAAACTCTCCGTTCGGACCTAATCTAGCCTCTGGGAGTCCTCTTTGGGGTCTCCTGTTGCGTGCGGGGCTGCTCTATTCCAGCCTTTTGTGCTTACGGAGCTCCGATATTCGGTCCTGTTCTAGCATGCGGAGCTCCGCTACTCAGGCCTGATTGTGCGTGCGGGGCTCTGCTACTCGGGCCTGTTGGTGCATGCGGGGCTCCACTACTTGGGCCTGTTCGTGCATGCGGGGCTCCGCTACTCGGGTCTGTTCGTGCTTGCAGGGCTCTGCTACTCGGGCCTGTTCGTGCGTGCGGGGCTCCGCTATTCAGGCCTGATAGTGTGTGCGGGGCTCCTCTATTCAGGCCTGTCCTTCCCTGCGGGACTCTATTCGGGCCTATACTTCCCTGCGGGATTCTGTTCGGGCCTTTTCTGGCCTGCGAGACTCTCCGTTCGCTCCTATCGTGGTCTGCGGGACCCTCGTTCGGGCCCATTCTCGCCTTCGAGACCCTCTGTTCGGGATTTTCTGGCCTGCGGGACTCTCCGTTCGGACCTATTCTTGTGAGCGGGTCTCTATTCGGGCCTATTTTTGCCTAAGGGCTCCTCTATTCGGGCCTATTGTGGCCTGCGGGACTCTCCGTTCGGGCCTATTCTCACCTGGGGAACTCTCCGTTCGGGCCTTTCTGGCCTTCGGGACTCTGTTCGGGTCTCTTCTTGCCAGCGGGGCTCTTCGTTTGGGCCTATTCTTGCCTGCAGGACTCTGTTCGGGACTCTTCTTGCCTGCACAGCCCCTCTACTCGGGCCTATTTTTGCCTGCGAGACTCTGTCCAGGCCTATTGTTGCCCCCGGAAAACTCCGTTCGGTCCTATTCTGGCTTGTGGGACTCTGTTCGGGCGTATGCTTGCCTGCGGGAATCTCCTTTCAGGGTTATGCTGACCTGTGGGATTCTCAGTTTGGGCGTATTCTCGCCTGCAGGTCATCTCTTCGCGCCTATTCTCGCCCGCGGGACCCTCCGTTCGGTCGTTTCTGGCCTGCGGGACTCTCCTTTCGGGCCTAATCTTGGGAGCGGGACTCTACTCGGGCCTATTCTTGCCTAGGGGCCTCTTCTATTCGTGCTTATTCTTGCCAGTGGGACTCTGTTCAGGCCCGTTCTTGCCTGCAGGATTCTGCGTTCGGGCTTATTCTTGCTTGCCGGACAGTGTTCGGGCGTCTTCTTGCCTGCACGGCTCCACTACTCGGGCCTCATTTTGCCTTCGGGACACCGTTCGGGTCTATTCTTGGTCCGGGAATCTCCGTTCGGGCCTATGCTGGCCTGCTGGACTCTGTTCGGGCCTATGCTTGCCTGCGGGAATGACCGTTCGGGCCTGTGTTGGCCTGCAGGACTCTCCGTTCGGGCCGTTCTGGCCTGCGGGACTCTCCGTTCGGGCCTATTCTCTGGAGCGGGACTTTACTCGGGCCTATTCTTGCCTCAGGGGCTCCTCTATTCTTGCCTATTCTTGCCTCCGGGAATCTCCGTTCTGGCCTGTTCGGGCCTGCGGGACTCTGTTCGGGCCTATGCTTGCCTGCAGGAATCTCTGTTCCGCCCTACTCCGGCCTGCGGGACTCTGCGTTCCGGCCTATTCTGGCCTGCGGGACTCTTTTCGGGCCTATTCTTGCTCCGGGAATCTCCGTTCGGGCGTACCCTGGCTTCCGGGACTCTGTTCGGGCCTATGCTTGCCTGCAGGAATCTCTGTTCTGGCCTATTCTGACCTGCAGGACTCTGTTTGGGCCTATGCTTGCCTGCGGGAATCTCCGTTCAGGCGTATGCTGGCCTGCGGGTCTCTCCGTTCGGGCCCATTCTTGCCTGCGGGACTCTCCGTTTGGGCGTATCCTTGCCCGCCGGACTCTGTTCGGGCCTCTTCTTGCCTGCACGGCTCCTCTACTCGGGCCTATTTTTGCCTGTGGGACTCTATTGGGGCCTATTCTTGCCTCCGACAATCTCCGTTCGGGCCCATTCTGGCCTGCGGGACTCTTCGTTCGGGCCTAGGCTTCCCTTCGGCAATCTCCGTTCAGGCGTATGCTCGCCTGCGGGATTCTGTTCGGGGCTATTCTTGCTCCGGGAATCTCTGTTCGGGACTATTCTGGCCTGTGGGACTGTGTTCGGGCCCATGCCTGCCTGCGGGGCTCTCTGTTCAGGCCTTTTTCGCCTACGGGACTCTCTGTTCGGGCCTATTCTCTGGAGCGGGGCTTTAGTCGGGCCTACTCTTGACTACGGGGCTCCTCAATTCTTGCCTCTGGGATTCTGTTCGGGCCTATTCTTGTCTGTGGGACTCTCCGTTTGAGCCTATTCTTGCCTGTGGGTTCTCCATTCAGGGCTACTCTTGCCAGCGGGACTCTGTTCGTGCCTCATCTTGCCTGCATGGCTGCTCTACTCGGGCCTATTCTTGCCTGCGGGACTCTGTTCGAGCCTATCCTTGCTCTGGGAATCTCCGTTCGGGCATACCCTGGCCTGCGGGACTCCGTTCGGGCCTATTCTGGCCTGCGGGACTCTGTTTGGGCCTATGCTTGCCTGCAGGAATCTCTGTTCCGGCCTATTGTGGCCTGCAGGACTCCCCGTTCGGGCCTGTTCTGGCCTGCGGGACTCTGTTTGGGCCTATGCTTGCCTACGGGAATCTCCGTTCAGGCGTATGCTGGCCTGCGGTATTCTCAATTTGGGCATATTCTCTCGCCTGCGGGACTTTCCTTTGGGCCTATTCTCGCCTGCGCAACTCTCCGTTCGGGCCTATTCTTGCCTGCGGGACTCTCCGTTCCGGCCTATTCTTGCCTGCGGGTCTCTCCGTTCGGGACAATTCTGACCTGCAAAACTCTCCGTTCGGACCTAATCTAGCCTCTGGGAGTCTCCTTTGGGGTCTCCTGTTGCGTGCGGGGCTGCTCTATTCCAGCCTTTTGTGCTTACGGAGCTCCGATATTCGGTCCTGTTCTAGCATGCGGAGCTCCGCTACTCAGGCCTGATTGTGCGTGCGGGGCTCTGCTACTCGGGCCTGTTGGTGCATGCGGGGCTCCACTACTTGGGCCTGTTCGTGCATGTGGGGCTCCGCTACTCGGGTCTGTTCGTGCTTGCAGGGCTCTGCTACTCGGGCCTGTTCGTGCGTGCGGGGCTCCGCTATTCAGGCCTGATAGTGTGTGCGGGGCTCCTCTATTCAGGCCTGTCCTTCCCTGCGGGACTCTATTCGGGCCTATACTTCCCTGCGGGATTCTGTTCGGGCCTTTTCTGGCCTGCGAGACTCTCCGTTCGCTCCTATCGTGGTCTGCGGGACCCTCGTTCGGGCCCATTCTCGCCTTCGAGACCCTCTGTTCGGGATTTTCTGGCCTGCGGGACTCTCCGTTCGGGCCTATTCTTGTGAGCGGGTCTCTATTCGGGCCTATTTTTGCCTAAGGGCTCCTCTATTCGGGCCTATTGTGGCCTGCGGGACTCTCCGTTCGGGCCTATTCTCACCTGGGGAACTCTCCGTTCGGGCCTTTCTGGCCTTCGGGACTCTGTTCGGGTCTCTTCTTGCCAGCGGGGCTCTTCGTTTGGGCCTATTCTTGCCTGCAGGACTCTGTTCGGGACTCTTCTTGCCTGCACAGCCCCTCTACTCGGGCCTCTTTTTGCCTGCGGGACTCTGTCCAGGCCTATTGTTGCCCCCGGAAAACTCCGTTCGGTCCTATTCTGGCTTGTGGGACTCTGTTCGGGCCTATGCTTGCCTGCGGGAATCTCCTTTCAGGGTTATGCTGACCTGTGGGATTCTCAGTTTGGGCGTATTCTCGCCTGCAGGACATCTCTTCGCGCCTATTCTCGCCCGCGGGACCCTCCGTTCGGTCGTTTCTGGCCTGCGGGACTCTCCTTTCGGGCCTAATCTTGGGAGCGGGACTCTACTCGGGCCTATTCTTGCCTAGGGGCCTCTTCTATTCGTGCTTCTTCTTGCCAGTGGGACTCTGTTCAGGCCCGTTCTTGCCTGCAGGATTCTGCGTTCGGGCTTATTCTTTCTTGCCGGACAGTGTTCGGGCGTCTTCTTGCCTGCACGGCTCCACTACTCGGGCCTCATTTTGCCTTCGGGACACCGTTCGGGTCTATTCTTGGTCCGGGAATCTCCGTTCGGGCCTATGCTGGCCTGCTGGACTCTGTTCGGGCCTATGCTTGCCTGCGGGAATGACCGTTCGGGCCTGTGTTGGCCTGCAGGACTCTCCGTTCGGGCCGTTCTGGCCTGCGGGACTCTCCGTTCGGGCCTATTCTCTGGAGCGGGACTTTACTCGGGCCTATTCTTGCCTCCGGGGCTCCTCTATTCTTGCCTATTCTTGCCTCCGGGAATCTCCGTTCTGGCCTGTTCGGGCCTGCGGGACTCTGTTCGGGCCTATGCTTGCCTGCAGGAATCTCTGTTCTGCCCTACTCTGGCCTGCAGGACTCTGCGTTCCGGCCTATTCTGGCCTGCGGGACTCTTTTCGGGCCTATTCTTGCTCCGGGAATCTCCGTTCGGGCGTACTCTGGCTTGCGGGACTCTGTTCGGGCCTATGCTTGCCTGCAGGAATCTCTGTTCTGGCCTATTCTGACCTGCAGGACTCTGTTTGGGCCTATGCTTGCCTGCGGGAATCTCCGTTCAGGCGTATGCTGGCCTGCGGGTCTCTCCGTTCGGGCCCATTCTTGCCTGCGGGACTCTCCGTTTCGGCGTATCCTTGCCCGCGGGACTCTGTTCGGGTCTCTTCTTGCCTGCACGGCTCCTCTACTCGGGCCTATTTTTGCCTGTGGGACTCTATTGGGGCCTATTCTTGCCTCCGACAATCTCCGTTCGGGCCCATTCTGGCCTGCGGGACTCTTCGTTCGGGCCTAGGCTTCCTTTCGGCAATCTCCGTTCAGGCGTATGCTGGCCTGCGGAATTCTGTTCGGGGCTATTCTTGCTCCGGGAATCTCTGTTCGGGACTATTCTGGCCTGTGGGACTGTGTTCGGGCCCATGCCTGCCTGCGGGGCTCTCTGTTCAGGCCTTTTTCGCCTACGGGACTCTCTGTTCGGGCCTATTCTCTGGAGCGGGGCTTTAGTCGGGCCTACTCTTGACTACGGGGCTCCTCAATTCTTGCCTCTGGGATTCTGTTCGGGCCTATTCTTGTCTGTGGGACTCTCCGTTTGAGCCTATTCTTGCCTGTGGGTTCTCCATTCAGGGCTACTCTTGCCAGCGGGACTCTGTTCGTGCCTCATCTTGCCTGCATTGCTGCTCTACTCGGGCCTATTCTTGCCTGCGGGACTCTGTTCGGGCCTATCCTTGCTCCGGGAATCTCCGTTCGGGCATACCCTGGCCTGCGGGACTCCGTTCGGGCCTATTCTGGCCTGCGGGACTCTGTTTGGGCCTATGCTTGCCTGCAGGAATCTCTGTTCCGGCCTATTGTGGCCTGAAGGACTCCCCGTTCGGGCCTGTTCTGGCCTGCGGGACTCTGGGCCTATGCTTGCCTACGGGAATCTCCGTTCAGGCGTATGCTGGCCTGCGGTATTCTCAATTTGGGCATATTCTCTCGCCTGCGGGACTTTCCTTTGGGCCTATTCTCGCCTGCGCAACTCTCCGTTCGGGCCTATTCTTGCCTGCGGGACTCTCCGTTCCGGCCTATTCTTGCCTGCGGGTCTCTCCGTTCGGGACAATTCTGACCTGCAAAACTCTCCGTTCGGACCTAATCTAGCCTCTGGGAGTCTCCTTTGGGGTCTCCTGTTGCGTGCGGGGCTGCTCTATTCCAGCCTTTTGTGCTTACGGAGCTCCGATATTCGGTCCTGTTCTAGCATGCGGAGCTCCGCTACTCAGGCCTGATTGTGGGTGCGGGGCTCTGCTACTCGGGCCTGTTGGTGCATGCGGGGCTCCACTACTTGGGCCTGTTCGTGCATGCGGGGCTCCGCTACTCGGGTCTGTTCGTGCTTGCAGGGCTCTGCTACTCGGGCCTGTTCGTGCGTGCGGGGCTCCGCTATTCAGGCCTGATAGTGTGTGCGGGGCTCCTCTATTCAGGCCTGTCCTTCCCTGCGGGACTCTATTCGGGCCTATACTTCACTGCGGGACTCTGTTCGGGCCTATTCTCGCCTTCGAGACCCTCTGTTCGGGATTTTCTGGCCTGCGGGACTCTCCGTTCGGGCCTATTCTTGGTAGCGGGTCTCTATTCGGGCCTATTTTTGCCTAAGGGCTCCTCTATTCGGGCCTATTCTGGCCTGCGGGATGCTCCGTTCGGGCCTATTCTCACCTGGGGAACTCTCCGTTCGGGCCTTTCTGGCCTTCGGGACTCTGTTCGGGTCTCTTCTTGCCAGCGGGGCTCTTCGTTTGGGCCTATTCTTGCCTGCAGGACTCTGTTCGGGACTCTTCTTGCCTGCACAGCCCCTCTACTCGGGCCTATTTTTGCCTGCGGGACTCTGTCCAGGCCTATTGTTGCCCCCGGAAAACTCCGTTCGGTCCTATTCTGGCTTGTGGGACTCTGTTCGGGCCTATGCTTGCCTGAGGGAATCTCCTTTCAGGGTTACGCTGACCTGTGGGATTCTCAGTTTGGGCGTATTCTCGCCTGCAGGACATCTCTTCGGGCCTATTCTCGCCCGCGGGACCCTCCGTTCGGTCGTTTCTGGCCTGCGGGACTCTCCGTTCGGGCCTAATCTTGCCTGCAGGATTCTGTGTTCGGGCTTATTCTTGCTTGCCGGACAGGGTTCGGGCGTCTTGTTGCCTGCACGGCTCCTCTACTCGGGCCTCATTTTGCCTTCGGGACACCGTTCGGGTCTATTCTTGGTCCGGGAATCTCCGTTCGGGCCTATGCTGGCCTGCTGGACTCTGTTCGGGCCTATGCTTGCCTGCGGGAATGACCGTTCGGGCCTAGGTTGGCCTGGGGGACTCTCCGTTCGGGCCTTTCTGGCCTGCGGGACTCTGTTCGGGCCTATTCTTGCTCCGGGAATCTCCGGTCGGGCGTACCCTGGCTTGCGGGACTCTGTTCGGGCCTATGCTTGCCTGCAGGAATCTCTGTTCTGGCCTATTCTGGCCTGCAGGACTCTCCGTTCGGGCCTATTCTGGCCTGCAGGACTCTGTTTGGGCCTATGCTTGCCTACGGGAATCTCCGTTCAGGCGTATGCTGGCCTGCGGGTCTCTCCGTTCGGGCCTATTCTTGCCTGCGGGACTCTCCGTTTGGGCGTATCCTTGCCTGCAGGACTCTGTTCGGGCCTCTTCTTGCCCGCACGGCTCCTCTACTCGGGCCTATTTTTGCCTGTGGGACTCTATTGGGGTCTATTCTTGCCTCCGACAATCTCCGTTCGGGCCTATTCTGGCCTGCGGGACTCTTCGTTCGGGCCTAGGCTTCCCTTTGGCAATCTCCGTTCAGGCGTATGCTGGCCTGCGGGACTCTGTTCGGGCCGTTGGTTGCTTTCGGAAATCCCCGTTCTGGCCTATTCTGGCCTGCGGAATTCTGTTCGGGGCTATTCTTGCTCCGGGAATCTCTGTTCGGGACTATTCTGGCCTGTGGGACTCTGTTCGGGCCCATGCCTTCCTGCGGGGCTCTCTGTTCAGGCCTTTTTCGCCTACGGGACTCTCCGTTCGGGCCTATTCTCTGGAGCGGGACTTTAGTCGGGCCTACTCTTGCCTACGGGGCTCCTCTATTCTTGCCTCTGGGATTCTGTTCGGGCCTATTCTTGTCTGCGGGACTCTCCGTTTGAGCCTATTCTTACCTGTGGGTTCTCCGTTCAGGGCTACTCTTGCCAGCGGGACTCTGTTCGTGCCTCATCTTGCCTGCATGGCTGCTCTACTCGGGCCTACTCTTGCCTGCGGGACTCTGTTCGGGCCTATCCTTGCTCTGGGAATCTCCGTTCGGGCATACCCTGGCCTGCGGGACTCCGTTCGGGCCTATTCTGGCCTGCGGGACTCTGTTTGGGCCTATGCTTGCCTGCAGGAATCTCTGTTCCGGCCTATTGTGGCCTGCAGGACTCTCCGTTCGGGCCTCTTCTGGCCTGCGGGACTCTGTTCGGGCCTATGCTTGCCTGCAGGAATCTCTGTTCCGCCCTACTCTGGCCTGCAGGACTCTGCGTTCCAGCCTATTCTGGCCTGCGGGACTCTTTTCGGGCCTATTCTTGCTCCGGGAATCTCCGTTCGGGCGTACTCTGGCTTGCGGGACTCTGTTCGGGCCTATTCTTGCCTGCAGGAATCTCTGTTCCGCCCTACTCTGGCCTGCGGGACTCTGTTCGGGCCTATTCTTGCCTGCGGGACTCTCCGTTTGGGCGTATTCTTGCCCGCGGGACTCTGTTCGGGCCTCTTCTTGCCTGCACGGCTCCTCTACTCGGGCCTATTTTTGCCTGTGGGACTCTATTGGGGCCTATTCTTGCCTCCGACAATCTCCGTTCGGGCCTATTCTGGCCTGCGGGACTCTTCGTTCGGGCCTAGGCTTCCCTTCGGCAATGTCCGTTCAGGCGTTTGCTGGCCTGCGGGACTCTGTTCGGGCCTTTGGTTGCTTTCGGAAATCCCCGTTCTGGCCTGTTCTGGCCTGCGGAATTCTGTTCGGGGCTATTCTTGCTCCGGGAATCTCTGTTTGGGACTATTCTGGCCTGTGGGACTCTGTTCGGGCCCATGCCTGCCTGCGGGGCTCTCTGTTCAGGCCTTTTTCGCCTACGGGACTCTCCGTTCGGGCCTATTCTCTGGAGCGGGACTTTAGTCGGGCCTATTCTTGCCTACGGGGCTCCTCTATTCTTGCCTCTGGCATTCTGTTCGGGCCTATTCTTGTCTGCGGGACTCTCCGTTTGAGCCTATTCTTGCCTGTGGGTTCTCCATTCAGGGCTACTCTTGCCAGCGGGACTCTGTTCGTGCCTCATCTTGCCTGCATGGCTGCTCTACTCGGGCCTATTCTTGCCTGCGGGACTCTGTTCGGGCCTATCCTTGCTGCGGGAATCTCCGTTCGGGCATACCCTGGCCTGCGGGACTCCGTTCGGGCCTATTCTGGCCTGCGGGACTCTGTTTGGGCCTATGCTTGCCTGCAGGAATCTCTGTTCCGGCCTATTGTGGCCTGCAGGACTCCCCGTTCGGGCCTGTTCTGGCCTGCGGGACTCTGTTTGGGCCTATGCTTGCCTACGGGAATCTCCGTTCAGGCGTATGCTGGCCTGCGGTATTCTCAATTTGGGCATATTCTCTCGCCTGCGGGACTTTCCTTTGGGCCTATTCTCGCCTGCGCAACTCTCCGTTCGGGCCTATTCTTGCCTGCGGGACTCTCCGTTCCGGCCTATTCTTGCCTGCGGGTCTCTCCGTACGGGACAATTCTGACCTGCAAAACTCTCCGTTCGGACCTAATCTAGCCTCTGGGAGTCTCCTTTGGGGTCTCCTGTTGCGTGCGGGGCTGCTCTATTCCAGCCTTTTGTGCTTACGGAGCTCCGATATTCGGTCCTGTTCTAGCATGCGGAGCTCCGCTACTCAGGCCTGATTGTGCGTGCGGGGCTCCGCTACTCGGGCCTGTTGGTGCATGCGGGGCTCCACTACTTGGGCCTGTTCGTGCATGCGGAGCTCCGCTACTCGGGTCTGTTCGTGCTTGCAGGGCTCTGCTACTCGGGCCTGTTCGTGCGTGCGGGGCTCCGCTATTCAGGCCTGATAGTGTGTGCGGGGCTCCTCTATTCAGGCCTGTCCTTCCCTGCGGGACTCTATTCGGGCCTATACTTCCCTGCGGGACTCTGATTGGGCCTATTCTGGCCTGCGAGACTCTCCGTTTGCTCCTATCGTGGTCTGCCGGACCCTCGTTCGGGCCCATTCTCGCCTTCGAGACCCCCTGTTCGGGCTTTTCTGGCCTGCGGGACTCTCCGTTCGGGCCTATTCTTGTGAGCGGGTCTCTATTCGGGCCTATTTTTGCCTAAGGGCTCCTCTATTCGGGCCTATTCTGGCCTGCGGGACGCTCCGTTCGGGCCTATTCTCACCTGGGGAACTCTCCGTTCTGGCCTCTCTGGCCTTCGGGACTCTGTTCGGGTCTCTTCTTGCCAGCGGGGCTCTTCGTTTGGGCCTATTCTTGCCTGCAGGACTCTGTTCGGGCCTCTTCTTGCCTGCACAGCCCCTCTACTCGGGCCTCTTTTTGCCTGCGGGACTCTGTCCAGGCCTATTGTTCCCCCGGAAAACTCCGTTCGGTCCTATTCTGGCTGTGGGACTCTGTTCTGGCCTATGCTTGCCTGCGGGAATCTCCTTTCAGGGTTATGCTGACCTGTGGGACTCTCAATTTGGGCGTATTCTCGCCTGCAGGACATCTCCTCGGGCCTATTCTCGCCCGCGGGACCCTCCGTTCGGTCGTTTCTGGCCTGCGGGACTCTCCGTTCGGGCCTAATCTTGGGAGCGGTAGCGGGACTCTCCGTTCGGGCCTATTCTTGCCTAGGGGCCTCTTCTATTCGTGCTTATTCTTGCCAGTGGGACTCTGTTCAGACCCGTTCTTGCCTGCAGGATTCTGCGTTCGGGCTTATTCTTGCTTGCCGGACAGTGTTCGGGCGTCTTCTTGCCAGCACGGCTCCTCTCCTCGGGCCTCATTTTGCCTTCGGGACACCGTTCGGGTCTATTCTTGGTCCGGGAATCTCCGTTCGGGCCTATGCTGGCCTGCTGGACTCTGTTCGGGCCTATGCTTGCCTGCGGGAATGGCCGTTCGGGCCTATGTTGGCCTGCGGGACTCTCCGTTCGGGCCTTTCTGGCCTGCGGGACTCTCCCTTCGGGCCTACTCTCTGGAGCGGGACTTTACTCGGGCCTATTCTTGCCTCCGGGGCTCCTCTATTCTTGCCTATTCTTGCCTCCGGGAATCTCCGTTCCGGCCTGTTCGGGCCTGCGGGACTCTGTTCGGGCCTATGCTTGCCTGCAGGAATCTCTCTTCCGCCCTACTCTGGCCTGCGGGACTCTGTTCGGGCCTATTCTTGCTCCGGGAATCTCCGTTCGGGCGTACCCTGGCTTGCGGAACTCTGTTCAGGCCTATGCTTGCCTGCATGGAATCTCTCTTCTGGCCTATTGTGGCCTGCAGGACTCTCCGTTTGGGCCTATTCTGGCCTGCAGGACTCTGTTTGGGCCTATGCTTGCCTGCGGGAATCTCCGTTCAGGCGTACGCTGGCCTGTGGGTCTCTCCGTTCGGGCCTATTCTTGCCTGCGGGACTCTCCGTTTGGGCGTATTCTTGCCCGCGGGACTCTGTTCGGGCCTCTTCTTGCCTGCACGGCTCCTCTACTCGGGCCTATTTTTGCCTGTGGGACTCTATTGGGGCCTATTCTTGCCTCCGACAATCTCCGTTCGGGCCTATTCTGGCCTGCGGGACTCTCCGTTCGGGCCTAATCTTGGGAGCGGGAGCGGGACTCTCCGTTCGGGCCTATTCTTGCCTAGTGGCCTCTTCTATTCGTGCTTATTCTTACCAGTGGGACTCTGTTCAGACCCGTTCTTGCCTGCAGGATTCTGCGTTCGGGCTTATTCTTGCTTGCCGGACAGTGTTCGGGTGTCTTCTTGCCAGCACGGCTCCTCTACTCGGGCCTCATTTTGCCTTCGGGACACCGTTCGGGTCTATTCTTGGTCCGGGAATCTCCGTTCGGGCCTATTCTGGCCTGCGGGACTCTTCGTTCGGGCCTAGGCTTCCCTTCGGCAATGTCCGTTCAGGCGTTTGCTGGCCTGCGGGACTGTGTTCGGGCCTTTGGTTGCTTTCGGAAATCCCCGTTCTGGCCTGTTCTGGCCTGCGGAATTCTGTTCGGGGCTATTCTTGCTCCGGCAATCTCTGTTCGGTACTATTCTGGCCTGTGGGACTCTGTTCGGGCCCATGCCTGCCTGCGGGGCTCTCTGTTCAGGCCTTTTTCGCCTACGGGACTCTCTGTTCGGGCCTATTCTCTGGAGCGGGGCTTTAGTCGGGCCTACTCTTGACTACGGGGCTCCTCAATTCTTGCCTCTGGCATTCTGTTCGGGCCTATTCTTGTCTGTGGGACTCTCCGTTTGAGCCTATTCTTGCCTGTGGGTTCTCCATTCAGGGCTACTCTTGCCAGCGGGACTCTGTTCGTGCCTCATCTTGCCTGCATGGCTGCTCTACTCGGGCCTATTCTTGCCTGCGGGACTCTGTTCGGGCCTATCCTTGCTGCGGGAATCTCCGTTCGGGCATACCCTGGCCTGCGGGACTCCGTTCGGGCCTATTCTGGCCTGCGGGACTCTGTTTGGGCCTATGCTTGCCTGCAGGAATCTCTGTTCCGGCCTATTGTGGCCTGCAGGACTCCCCGTTCGGGCCTGTTCTGGCCTGCGGGACTCTGTTTGGGCCTATGCTTGCCTACGGGAATCTCCGTTCAGGCGTATGCTGGCCTGCGGTATTCTCAATTTGGGCATATTCTCTCGCCTGCGGGACTTTCCTTTGGGCCTATTCTCGCCTGCGCAACTCTCCGTTCGGGCCTATTCTTGCCTGCGGGACTCTCCGTTCCGGCCTATTCTTGCCTGCGGGTCTCTCCGTTCGGGACAATTCTGACCTGCAAAACTCTCCGTTCGGACCTAATCTAGCCTCTGGGAGTCTCCTTTGGGGTCTCCTGTTGCGTGCGGGGCTGCTCTATTCCAGCCTTTTGTGCTTACGGAGCTCCGATATTCGGTCCTGTTCTAGCATGCGGAGCTCCGCTACTCAGGCCTGATTGTGCGTGCGGGGCTCCGCTACTCGGGCCTGTTGGTGCATGCGGGGCTCCACTACTTGGGCCTGTTGGTGCATGCGGGGCTCCGCTACTCGGGTCTGTTCGTGCTTGCAGGGCTCTGCTACTCGGGCCTGTTCGTGCGTGCGGGGCTCTGCTATTCAGGCCTGATAGTGTGTGCGGGGCTCCTCTATTCAGGCCTGTCCTTCCCTGCGGGACTCTATTCGGGCCTATACTTCCCTGCGGGACTCTGTTCGGGCCTATTCTGGCCTGCGAGACTCTCCGTTCGCTCCTATCGTGGTCTGCGGGACCCTCGTTCGGGCCCATTCTCGCCTTCGAGACCCTCTGTTCGGGCTTTTCTGGCCTGCGGGACTCTCCGTTCGGGCCTAATCTTGGGAGCGGGAGCGGGACTCTCCGTTCGGGCCTATTCTTGCCTAGTGGCCTCTTCTATTCGTGCTTATTCTTGCCAGTGGGACTCTGTTCAGACCCGTTCTTGCCTGCAGGATTCTGCGTTCGGGCTTATTCTTGCTTGCCGGACAGTGTTCGGGTGTCTTCTTGCCAGCACGGCTCCTCTACTCGGGCCTCATTTTGCCTTCGGGACACCGTTCGGGTCTATTCTTGGTCCGGGAATCTCCGTTCGGGCCTATGCTGGCCTGCTGGACTCTGTTCGGGTCTCTTCTTGCCAGCGGGGCTCTTCGTTTGGGCCTATTCTTGCCTGCAGGACTCTGTTTGGGCCTCTTCTTGCCTGCACAGCCCCTCTACTCGGGCCTCTTTTTGCCTGCGGGACTCTGTCCAGGCCTATTGCTGCCCCCGGAAAACTCCGTTCAGTCCTATTCTGGCTTGTGGGACTCTGTTCTGGCCTATGCTTACCTGCGGGAATCTCCTTTCAGGGTTATGCTGACCTGTGGGATTCTCAGTTTGGGCGTATTCTCGCCTGCAGGACATCTCCTCGGGCCTATTCTCGCCCGCGGGACCCTCCGTTCGGTCGTTTCTGGCCTGCGGGACTCTCTGTTCGGGCCTATTCTCACCTGGGGAACTCTCCGTTCGGGCCTCTCTGGCCTTCGGGACTCTGTTCGGGTCTCTTCCTGCCAGCGGGGCTCTTCGTTTGGGCCTATTCTCTGGAGCGGGACTTTACTCGGGCCTATTCTTGCCTCCGGGGCTCCTCTATTCTTGCCTATTCTTGCCTCCGGGAATCTCCGTTCCGGCCTGTTCGGGCCTGCGGGACTCTGTTCGGGCCTATGCTTGCCTGCAGGAATCTCTGTTCCGCCCTACTCTGGCCTGCGGGACTCTGTTCGGGCCTCTTCTTGCCTGCACGGCTCCTCTACTCAGGCCTATTTTTGCCTGTGGGACTCTATTGGGGCCTATTCTTGCCTCCGACAATCTCCGTTCGGGCCCATTCTGGCCTGCGGGACTCTTCGTTCGGGCCTAGGCTTCCCTTCTCAATGTCCGTTCAGGCGTTTGCTGGCCTGCGGGACTCTGTTCGGGCCTTTGGTTGCTTTCGGAAATCCCCGTTCTGGCCTGTTCTGGCCTGCGGAATTCTGTTCGGGGCTATTCTTGCTCCGGGAATCTCTGTTTGGGACTATTCTGGCCTGTGGGACTCTGTTCGGGCCCATGCCTGTCTGCGGGGCTCTCTGTTCAGGCCTTTTTCGCCTACGGGACTCTCCGTTCGGGCCTATTCTCTGGAGCGGGACTTTAGTCGGGCCTATTCTTGCCTACGGGGCTCCTCTATTCTTGCCTCTGGCATTCTGTTCGGGCCTATTCTTGTCTGCGGGACTCTCCGTTTGAGCCTATTCTTGCCTGTGGGTTCTCCATTCAGGGCTACTCTTGCCAGCGGGACTCTGTTCGTGCCTCATCTTGCCTGCATGGCTGCTCTACTCGGGCCTATTCTTGCCTGCGGGACTCTCCGTTCCGGCCTATTCTTGCCTGCGGGTCTCTCCGTTCGGGACAATTCTGACCTGCAAAACTCTCCGTTCGGACCTAATCTAGCCTCTGGGAGTCTCCTTTGGAGTCTCCTGTTGCGTGCGGGGCTGCTCTATTCCAGCCTTTTGTGCTTACGGAGCTCCGATATTCGGTCCTGTTCTAGCATGGGGAGCTCCGCTACTCAGGCCTGATTGTGCGTGCGGGGCTCCGCTACTCGGGCCTGTTCGTGCATGCGGGGCTCCACTACTTGGGCCTGTTCGTGCATGCGGGGCTCCGCTACTCGGGTCTGTTCGTGCTTGCAGGGCTCTGCTACTCGGGCCTGTTCGTGCGTGCGGGGCTCCGCTATTCAGGCCTGATAGTGTGTGCGGGGCTCCTCTATTCAGGCCTGTCCTTCCCTGCGGGACTCTATTCGGGCCTATACTTCCCTGCGGGACTCTGTTCGGGCCTATTCTGGCCTGCGAGACTCTCCGTTTGCTCCTATCGTGGTCTGCGGGACCCTCGTTCGGGCCCATTCTCGCCTTCGAGACCCTCTGTTCGGGCTTTTCTGGCCTGCGGGACTCTCCGTTCGGGCCTATTCTTGTGAGCGGGTCTCTATTCGGGCCTATTTTTGCCTAAGGGCTCCTCTATTCGGGCCTATTCTGGCCTGCGGGACGCTCCGTTCGGGCCTATTCTCACCTGGGGAACTCTCCGTTCGGGCCTCTCTGGCCTTCGGGACTCTGTTCGGGTCTCTTCTTGCCAGCGGGGCTCTTCGTTTGGGCCTATTCTTGCCTGCAGGACTCTGTTCGGGCCTCTTCTTGCCTGCACAGCCCCTCTACTCGGGCCTCTTTTTGCCTGCGGGACTCTGTCCAGGCCTATTGTTGCCCCCGGAAAACTCCGTTCGGTCCTATTCTGGCTTGTGGGACTCTGTTCGGGCCTATGCTTGCCTGCGGGAATCTCCTTTCAGGGTTATGCTGACCTGTGGGATTCTCAGTTTGGGCGTATTCTCGCCTGCAGGACATCTCTTCGGGCCTATTCTCGCCCGCGGGACCCTCCGTTCGGTCGTTTCTGGCCTGCGGGACTCTCCGTTCGGGCCTAATCTTGGGAGCGGGAGCGGGACTCTCCGTTCGGGCCTATTCTTGCCTAGGGGCCTCTTCTATTCGTGCTTATTCTTGCCAGTGGGACTCTGTTCAGATCCGTTCTTGCCTGCAGGATTCTGCGTTCGGGCTTATTCTTGCTTGCCGGACAGTGTTCGGGCGTCTTCTTGCCAGCACGGCTCCTCTACTTGGGCCTCATTTTGCCTTCGGGACACCGTTCGGGTCTATTCTTGGTCCGGGAATCTCCGTTCGGGCCTATGCTGGCCTGCTGGACTCTGTTCGGGCCTATGCTTGCCTGCGGGAATGGCCGTTCGGGCCTATGTTGGCCTGCGGGACTCTCCGTTCGGGCCTTTCTGGCCTGCGGGACTCTCCCTTCGGGCCTATTCTCTGGAGCGGGACTTTACTCGGGCCTATTCTTGCCTCCGGGGCTCCTCTATTCTTGCCTATTCTTGCCTCCGGGAATCTCCGTTCCGGCCTGTTCGGGCCTGCGGGACTCTGTTCGGGCCTATGCTTGCCTGCAGGAATCTCTCTTCCGCCCTACTCTGGCCTGCGGGACTCTGTTCGGGCCTATTCTTGCTCCGGGAATCTCCATTCGGGCGTACCCTGGCTTGGGGGACTCTATTCAGGCCTATGCTTGCCTGCATGGAATCTCTCTTCTGGCCTATTGTGGCCTGCAGGACTCTCCGTTCGGGCCTATTCTGGCCTGCAGGACTCTGTTTGGGCCTATGCTTGCCTGCGGGAATCTCCGTTCAGGCGTACGCTGGCCTGTGGGTCTCTCCGTTCGGGCCTATTCTTGCCTGCGGGACTCTCCGTTTGGGCGTATTCTTGCCCGCGGGACTCTGTTCGGGCCTCTTCTTGCCTGCACGGCTCCTCTACTCGGGCCTATTTTTGCCTGTGGGACTCTATTGGGGCCTATTCTTGCCTCCGACAATCTCCGTTCGGGCCTATTCTGGCCTGCGGGACTCTTTGTTCGGGCCTAGGCTTCCCTTCGGCAATGTCCGTTCAGGCGTATGCTGGCCTGCGGGACTCTGTTCGGGCCTTTGGTTGCTTTCGGAAATCCCCGTTCTGGCCTGTTCTGGCCTGCGGAATTCTGTTCGGGGCTATTCTTGCTCCGGGAATCTCTGTTTGGGACTATTCTGGCCTGTGGGACTCTGTTCGGGCCCATGCCTGCCTGCGGAGCTCTCTGTTCAGGCCTTTTTCGCCTACGGGACTCTCCGTTCGGGCCTATTCTCTGGAGCGGGACTTTAGTCGGGCCTATTCTTGCCTACGGGGCTCCTCTATTCTTGCCTCTGGCATTCTGTTCGGGCCTATTCTTGTCTGCGGGACTCTCCGTTTGAGCCTATTCTTGCCTGTGGGTTCTCCATTCAGGGCTACTCTTGCCAGCGGGACTCTGTTCGTGCCTCATCTTGCCTGCGTGGCTGCTCTACTCGGGCCTATTCTTGCCTGCGGGACTCTGTTCGGGCCTATCCTTGCTGCGGGAATCTCCGTTCGGGCATACCCTGGCCTGCGGGACTCCGTTCGGCCTATTCTGGCCTGCGGGACTCTGTTTGGGCCTATGCTTGCCTACGGGAATCTCCGTTCAGGCGTATGCTGGCCTGCGGTATTCTCAATTTGGGCATATTCTCTCGCCTGCGGGACTTTCCTTTGGGCCTATTCTCGCCTGCGCAACTCTCCGTTCGGGCCTATTCTTGCCTGCGGGACTCTCCGTTCCGGCCTATTCTTGCCTGCGGGTCTCTCCGTTCGGGACAATTCTGACCTGCAAAACTCTCCGTTCGGACCTAATCTAGCCTCTGGGAGTCTCCTTTGGGGTCTCCTGTTGCGTGCGGGGCTGCTCTATTCCAGCCTTTTGTGCTTACGGAGCTCCGATATTCGGTCCTGTTCTAGCATGCGGAGCTCCGCTACTCAGGCCTGATTGTGCGTGCGGGGCTCCGCTACTCGGGCCTGTTGGTGCATGCGGGGCTCCACTACTTGGGCCTGTTCGTGCATGCGGGGCTCCGCTACTCGGGTCTGTTCGTGCTTGCAGGGCTCTGCTACTCGGGCCTGTTCGTGCGTGCGGGGCTCCGCTATTCAGGCCTGATAGTGTGTGCGGGGCTCCTCTATTCAGGCCTGTCCTTCCCTGCGGGACTCTATTCGGGCCTATACTTCCCTGCGGGACTCTGTTCGGGCCTATTCTGGCCTGCGAGACTCTCCGTTTGCTCCTATCGTGGTCTGCGGGACCCTCGTTCGGGCCCATTCTCGCCTTCGAGACCCTCTGTTCGGGCTTTTCTGGCCTGCGGGACTCTCCGTTCGGGCCTATTCTTGTGAGCGGGTCTCTATTCGGGCCTATTTTTGCCTAAGGGCTCCTCTATTCGGGCCTATTCTGGCCTGCGGGACGCTCCGTTCGGGCCTATTCTCACCTGGGGAACTCTCCGTTCGGGCCTCTCTGGCCTTCGGGACTCTGTTCGGGTCTCTTCTTGCCAGCGGGGCTCTTCGTTTGGGCCTATTCTTGCCTGCAGGACTCTGTTCGGGCCTCTTCTTGCCTGCACAGCCCCTCTACTCGGGCCTCTTTTTGCCTGCGGGACTCTGTCCAGGCCTATTGTTGCCCCCGGAAAACTCCGTTCGGTCCTATTCTGGCTTGTGGGACTCTGTTCGGGCCTATGCTTGCCTGCGGGAATCTCCTTTCAGGGTTATGCTGACCTGTGGGATTCTCAGTTTGGGCGTATTCTCGCCTGCAGGACATCTCTTCGGGCCTATTCTCGCCCGCGGGACCCTCCGTTCGGTCGTTTCTGGCCTGCGGGACTCTCCGTTCGGGCCTAATCTTGGGAGCGGGACTCTACTCGGGCCTATTCTTGCCTAGGGACCTCTTCTATTCGTGCTTATTCTTGCCAGTGGGACTCTGTTCAGACCCGTTCTTGCCTGCAGGATTCTGCGTTCGGGCTTATTCTTGCTTGCCGGACAGTGTTCGGGCGTCTTCTTGCCAGCACGGCTCCTCTACTCGGGCCTCATTTTGCCTTCGGGACACCGTTCGGGTCTATTCTTGGTCCGGGAATCTCCGTTCGGGCCTATGCTGGCCTGCTGGACTCTGTTCGGGCCTATGCTTGCCTGCGGGAATGGCCGTTCGGGCCTATGTTGGCCTGCGGGACTCTCCGTTCGGGCCTTTCTGGCCTGCGGGACTCTCCCTTCGGGCCTACTCTCTGGAGCGGGACTTTACTCGGGCCTATTCTTGCCTCCGGGGCTCCTCTATTCTTGCCTATTCTTGCCTCCGGGAATCTCCGTTCCGGCCTGTTCGGGCCTGCGGGACTCTGTTCGGGCCTATGCTTGCCTGCAGGAATCTCTCTTCCGCCCTACTCTGGCCTGCGGGACTCTGTTCGGGCCTATTCTTGCTCCGGGAATCTCCGTTCGGGCGTACCCTGGCTTGGGGGACTCTGTTCAGGCCTATGCTTGCCTGCATGGAATCTCTCTTCTGGCCTATTGTGGCCTGCAGGACTCTCCGTTCGGGCCTATTCTGGCCTGCAGGACTCTGTTTGGGCCTATGCTTGCCTGCGGGAATCTCCGTTCAGGCGTACGCTGGCCTGTGGGTCTCTCCGTTCGGGCCTATTCTTGCCTGCGGGACTCTCCGTTTGGGCGTATTCTTGCCTGCGGGACTCTGTTCGGGCCTCTTCGTGCCTGCACGGCTCCTCTACTCGGGCCTATTTTTGCCTGTGGGACTCTATTGGGGCCTATTCTTGCCTCCGACAATCTCCGTTCGGGCCTATTCTGGCCTGCGGGACTCTTTGTTCGGGCCTAGGCTTCCCTTCGGCAATGTCCGTTCAGGCGTTTGCTGGCCTGCGGGACTCTGTTCGGGCCCATGCCTGCCTGCGGGGCTCTCTGTTCAGGCCTTTTTCGCCTACGGGACTCTCCGTTCGGGCCTATTCTCTGGAGCGGGACTTTAGTCGGGCCTATTCTTGCCTACGGGGCTCCTCTATTCTTGCCTCTGGCATTCTGTTCGGGCCTATTCTTGTCTGCGGGACTCTCCGTTTGAGCCTATTCTTGCCTGTGGGTTCTCCATTCAGGGCTACTCTTGCCAGCGGGACTCTGTTCGTGCCTCATCTTGCCTGCATGGCTGCTCTACTCGGGCCTATTCTTGCCTGCGGGACTCTGTTCGGGCCTATCCTTGCTGCGGGAATCTCCGTTCGGGCATACCCTGGCCTGCGGGACTCCGTTCGGGCCTATTCTGGCCTGCGGGACTCTGTTTGGGCCTATGCTTGCCTGCAGGAATCTCTGTTCCGGCCTATTGTGGCCTGTAGGACTCCCCGTTCGGGCCTGTTCTGGCCTGCGGGACTCTGTTTGGGCCTATGCTTGCCTACGGGAATCTCCGTTCAGGCGTATGCTGGCCTGCGGTATTCTCAATTTGGGCATATTCTCTCGCCTGCGGGACTTTCCTTTGGGCCTATTCTCGCCTGCGCAACTCTCCGTTCGGGCCTATTCTTGCCTGCGGGACTCTCCGTTCCGGCCTATTCTTGCCTGCGGGTCTCTCCGTTCGGGACAATTCTGACCTGCAAAACTCTCCGTTCGGACCTAATCTAGCCTCTGGGAGTCTCCTTTGGGGTCTCCTGTTGCGTGCGGGGCTGCTCTATTCCAGCCTTTTGTGCTTACGGAGCTCCGATATTCGGTCCTGTTCTAGCATGCGGAGCTCCGCTACTCAGGCCTGATTGTGCGTGCGGGGCTCCGCTACTCGGGCCTGTTGGTGCATGCGGGGCTCCACTACTTGGGCCTGTTCGTGCATGCGGGGCTCCGCTACTCGGGTCTGTTCGTGCTTGCAGGGCTCTGCTACTCGGGCCTGTTCGTGCGTGCGGGGCTCCGCTATTCAGGCCTGATAGTGTGTGCGGGGCTCCTCTATTCAGGCCTGTCCTTCCCTGCGGGACTCTATTCGGGCCTATACTTCCCTGCGGGACTCTGTTCGGGCCTATTCTGGCCTGCGAGACTCTCCGTTTGCTCCTATCGTGGTCTGCGGGACCCTCGTTCGGGCCCATTCTCGCCTTCGAGACCCTCTGTTCGGGCTTTTCTGGCCTGCGGGACTCTCCGTTCGGGCCTATTCTTGTGAGCGGGTCTCTATTCGGGCCTATTTTTGCCTAAGGGCTCCTCTATTCGGGCCTATTCTGGCCTGCGGGACGCTCCGTTCGGGCCTATTCTCACCTGGGGAACTCTCCGTTCGGGCCTCTCTGGCCTTCGGGACTCTGTTCGGGTCTCTTCTTGCCAGCGGGGCTCTTCGTTTGGGCCTATTCTTGCCTGCAGGACTCTGTTCGGGCCTCTTCTTGCCTGCACAGCCCCTCTACTCGGGCCTCTTTTTGCCTGCGGGACTCTGTCCAGGCCTATTGTTGCCCCCGGAAAACTCCGTTCGGTCCTATTCTGGCTTGTGGGACTCTGTTCGGGCCTATGCTTGCCTGCGGGAATCTCCTTTCAGGGTTATGCTGACCTGTGGGATTCTCAGTTTGGGCGTATTCTCGCCTGCAGGACATCTCTTCGGGCCTATTCTCGCCCGCGGGACCCTCCGTTCGGTCGTTTCTGGCCTGCGGGACTCTCCGTTCGGGCCTAATCTTGGGAGCGGGACTCTACTCGGGCCTATTCTTGCCTAGGGACCTCTTCTATTCGTGCTTATTCTTGCCAGTGGGACTCTGTTCAGACCCGTTCTTGCCTGCAGGATTCTGCGTTCGGGCTTATTCTTGCTTGCCGGACAGTGTTCGGGCGTCTTCTTGCCAGCACGGCTCCTCTACTCGGGCCTCATTTTGCCTTCGGGACACCGTTCGGGTCTATTCTTGGTCCGGGAATCTCCGTTCGGGCCTATGCTGGCCTGCTGGACTCTGTTCGGGCCTATGCTTGCCTGCGGGAATGGCCGTTCGGGCCTATGTTGGCCTGCGGGACTCTCCGTTCGGGCCTTTCTGGCCTGCGGGACTCTCCCTTCGGGCCTACTCTCTGGAGCGGGACTTTACTCGGGCCTATTCTTGCCTCCGGGGCTCCTCTATTCTTGCCTATTCTTGCCTCCGGGAATCTCCGTTCCGGCCTGTTCGGGCCTGCGGGACTCTGTTCGGGCCTATGCTTGCCTGCAGGAATCTCTGTTCTGGCCTATTCTGACCTGCAGGACTCTGTTTGGGCCTATGCTTGCCTGCGGGAATCTCCGTTCAGGCGTATGCTGGCCTGCGGGTCTCTCCGTTCGGGCCCATTCTTGCCTGCGGGACTCTCCGTTTCGGCGTATCCTTGCCCGCGGGACTCTGTTCGGGTCTCTTCTTGCCTGCACGGCTCCTCTACTCGGGCCTATTTTTGCCTGTGGGACTCTATTGGGGCCTATTCTTGCCTCCGACAATCTCCGTTCGGGCCCATTCTGGCCTGCGGGACTCTTCGTTCGGGCCTAGGCTTCCTTTCGGCAATCTCCGTTCAGGCGTATGCTGGCCTGCGGAATTCTGTTCGGGGCTATTCTTGCTCCGGGAATCTCTGTTCGGGACTATTCTGGCCTGTGGGACTGTGTTCGGGCCCATGCCTGCCTGCGGGGCTCTCTGTTCAGGCCTTTTTCGCCTACGGGACTCTCTGTTCGGGCCTATTCTCTGGAGCGGGGCTTTAGTCGGGCCTACTCTTGACTACGGGGCTCCTCAATTCTTGCCTCTGGGATTCTGTTCGGGCCTATTCTTGTCTGTGGGACTCTCCGTTTGAGCCTATTCTTGCCTGTGGGTTCTCCATTCAGGGCTACTCTTGCCAGCGGGACTCTGTTCGTGCCTCATCTTGCCTGCATTGCTGCTCTACTCGGGCCTATTCTTGCCTGCGGGACTCTGTTCGGGCCTATCCTTGCTCCGGGAATCTCCGTTCGGGCATACCCTGGCCTGCGGGACTCCGTTCGGGCCTATTCTGGCCTGCGGGACTCTGTTTGGGCCTATGCTTGCCTGCAGGAATCTCTGTTCCGGCCTATTGTGGCCTGAAGGACTCCCCGTTCGGGCCTGTTCTGGCCTGCGGGACTCTGGGCCTATGCTTGCCTACGGGAATCTCCGTTCAGGCGTATGCTGGCCTGCGGTATTCTCAATTTGGGCATATTCTCTCGCCTGCGGGACTTTCCTTTGGGCCTATTCTCGCCTGCGCAACTCTCCGTTCGGGCCTATTCTTGCCTGCGGGACTCTCCGTTCCGGCCTATTCTTGCCTGCGGGTCTCTCCGTTCGGGACAATTCTGACCTGCAAAACTCTCCGTTCGGACCTAATCTAGCCTCTGGGAGTCTCCTTTGGGGTCTCCTGTTGCATGCGGGGCTGCTCTATTCCAGCCTTTTGTGCTTACGGAGCTCCGATATTCGGTCCTGTTCTAGCATGCGGAGCTCCGCTACTCAGGCCTGATTGTGGGTGCGGGGCTCTGCTACTCGGGCCTGTTGGTGCATGCGGGGCTCCACTACTTGGGCCTGTTCGTGCATGCGGGGCTCCGCTACTCGGGTCTGTTCGTGCTTGCAGGGCTCTGCTACTCGGGCCTGTTCGTGCGTGCGGGGCTCCGCTATTCAGGCCTGATAGTGTGTGCGGGGCTCCTCTATTCAGGCCTGTCCTTCCCTGCGGGACTCTATTCGGGCCTATACTTCACTGCGGGACTCTGTTCGGGCCTATTCTCGCCTTCGAGACCCTCTGTTCGGGATTTTCTGGCCTGCGGGACTCTCCGTTCGGGCCTATTCTTGGTAGCGGGTCTCTATTCGGGCCTATTTTTGCCTAAGGGCTCCTCTATTCGGGCCTATTCTGGCCTGCGGGATGCTCCGTTCGGGCCTATTCTCACCTGGGGAACTCTCCGTTCGGGCCTTTCTGGCCTTCGGGACTCTGTTCGGGTCTCTTCTTGCCAGCGGGGCTCTTCGTTTGGGCCTATTCTTGCCTGCAGGACTCTGTTCGGGACTCTTCTTGCCTGCACAGCCCCTCTACTCGGGCCTATTTTTGCCTGCGGGACTCTGTCCAGGCCTATTGTTGCCCCCGGAAAACTCCGTTCGGTCCTATTCTGGCTTGTGGGACTCTGTTCGGGCCTATGCTTGCCTGAGGGAATCTCCTTTCAGGGTTACGCTGACCTGTGGGATTCTCAGTTTGGGCGTATTCTCGCCTGCAGGACATCTCTTCGGGCCTATTCTCGCCCGCGGGACCCTCCGTTCGGTCGTTTCTGGCCTGCGGGACTCTCCGTTCGGGCCTAATCTTGCCTGCAGGATTCTGTGTTCGGGCTTATTCTTGCTTGCCGGACAGGGTTCGGGCGTCTTGTTGCCTGCACGGCTCCTCTACTCGGGCCTCATTTTGCCTTCGGGACACCGTTCGGGTCTATTCTTGGTCCGGGAATCTCCGTTCGGGCCTATGCTGGCCTGCTGGACTCTGTTCGGGCCTATGCTTGCCTGCGGGAATGACCGTTCGGGCCTAGGTTGGCCTGGGGGACTCTCCGTTCGGGCCTTTCTGGCCTGCGGGACTCTGTTCGGGCCTATTCTTGCTCCGGGAATCTCCGGTCGGGCGTACCCTGGCTTGCGGGACTCTGTTCGGGCCTATGCTTGCCTGCAGGAATCTCTGTTCTGGCCTATTCTGGCCTGCAGGACTCTCCGTTCGGGCCTATTCTGGCCTGCAGGACTCTGTTTGGGCCTATGCTTGCCTACGGGAATCTCCGTTCAGGCGTATGCTGGCCTGCGGGTCTCTCCGTTCGGGCCTATTCTTGCCTGCGGGACTCTCCGTTTGGGCGTATCCTTGCCTGCAGGACTCTGTTCGGGCCTCTTCTTGCCCGCACGGCTCCTCTACTCGGGCCTATTTTTGCCTGTGGGACTCTATTGGGGTCTATTCTTGCCTCCGACAATCTCCGTTCGGGCCTATTCTGGCCTGCGGGACTCTTCGTTCGGGCCTAGGCTTCCCTTTGGCAATCTCCGTTCAGGCGTATGCTGGCCTGCGGGACTCTGTTCGGGCCGTTGGTTGCTTTCGGAAATCCCCGTTCTGGCCTATTCTGGCCTGCGGAATTCTGTTCGGGGCTATTCTTGCTCCGGGAATCTCTGTTCGGGACTATTCTGGCCTGTGGGACTCTGTTCGGGCCCATGCCTTCCTGCGGGGCTCTCTGTTCAGGCCTTTTTCGCCTACGGGACTCTCCGTTCGGGCCTATTCTCTGGAGCGGGACTTTAGTCGGGCCTACTCTTGCCTACGGGGCTCCTCTATTCTTGCCTCTGGGATTCTGTTCGGGCCTATTCTTGTCTGCGGGACTCTCCGTTTGAGCCTATTCTTACCTGTGGGTTCTCCGTTCAGGGCTACTCTTGCCAGCGGGACTCTGTTCGTGCCTCATCTTGCCTGCATGGCTGCTCTACTCGGGCCTACTCTTGCCTGCGGGACTCTGTTCGGGCCTATCCTTGCTCTGGGAATCTCCGTTCGGGCATACCCTGGCCTGCGGGACTCCGTTCGGGCCTATTCTGGCCTGCGGGACTCTGTTTGGGCCTATGCTTGCCTGCAGGAATCTCTGTTCCGGCCTATTGTGGCCTGCAGGACTCTCCGTTCGGGCCTCTTCTGGCCTGCGGGACTCTGTTCGGGCCTATGCTTGCCTGCAGGAATCTCTGTTCCGCCCTACTCTGGCCTGCAGGACTCTGCGTTCCAGCCTATTCTGGCCTGCGGGACTCTTTTCGGGCCTATTCTTGCTCCGGGAATCTCCGTTCGGGCGTACTCTGGCTTGCGGGACTCTGTTCGGGCCTATTCTTGCCTGCAGGAATCTCTGTTCCGCCCTACTCTGGCCTGCGGGACTCTGTTCGGGCCTATTCTTGCCTGCGGGACTCTCCGTTTGGGCGTATTCTTGCCCGCGGGACTCTGTTCGGGCCTCTTCTTGCCTGCACGGCTCCTCTACTCGGGCCTATTTTTGCCTGTGGGACTCTATTGGGGCCTATTCTTGCCTCCGACAATCTCCGTTCGGGCCTATTCTGGCCTGCGGGACTCTTCGTTCGGGCCTAGGCTTCCCTTCGGCAATGTCCGTTCAGGCGTTTGCTGGCCTGCGGGACTCTGTTCGGGCCTTTGGTTGCTTTCGGAAATCCCCGTTCTGGCCTGTTCTGGCCTGCGGAATTCTGTTCGGGGCTATTCTTGCTCCGGGAATCTCTGTTTGGGACTATTCTGGCCTGTGGGACTCTGTTCGGGCCCATGCCTGCCTGCGGGGCTCTCTGTTCAGGCCTTTTTCGCCTACGGGACTCTCCGTTCGGGCCTATTCTCTGGAGCGGGACTTTAGTCGGGCCTATTCTTGCCTACGGGGCTCTGGAGCGGGACTTTAGTCGGGCCTATTCTTGCCTACGGGGCTCCTCTATTCTTGCCTCTGGCATTCTGTTCGGGCCTATTCTTGTCTGCGGGACTCTCCGTTTGAGCCTATTCTTGCCTGTGGGTTCTCCATTCAGGGCTACTCTTGCCAGCGGGACTCTGTTCGTGCCTCATCTTGCCTGCATGGCTGCTCTACTCGGGCCTATTCTTGCCTGCGGGACTCTGTTCGGGCCTATCCTTGCTGCGGGAATCTCCGTTCGGGCATACCCTGGCCTGCGGGACTCCGTTCGGGCCTATTCTGGCCTGCGGGACTCTGTTTGGGCCTATGCTTGCCTGCAGGAATCTCTGTTCCGGCCTATTGTGGCCTGCAGGACTCCCCGTTCGGGCCTGTTCTGGCCTGCGGGACTCTGTTTGGGCCTATGCTTGCCTACGGGAATCTCCGTTCAGGCGTATGCTGGCCTGCGGTATTCTCAATTTGGGCATATTCTCTCGCCTGCGGGACTTTCCTTTGGGCCTATTCTCGCCTGCGCAACTCTCCGTTCGGGCCTATTCTTGCCTGCGGGACTCTCCGTTCCGGCCTATTCTTGCCTGCGGGTCTCTCCGTACGGGACAATTCTGACCTGCAAAACTCTCCGTTCGGACCTAATCTAGCCTCTGGGAGTCTCCTTTGGGGTCTCCTGTTGCGTGCGGGGCTGCTCTATTCCAGCCTTTTGTGCTTACGGAGCTCCGATATTCGGTCCTGTTCTAGCATGCGGAGCTCCGCTACTCAGGCCTGATTGTGCGTGCGGGGCTCCGCTACTCGGGCCTGTTGGTGCATGCGGGGCTCCACTACTTGGGCCTGTTCGTGCATGCGGAGCTCCGCTACTCGGGTCTGTTCGTGCTTGCAGGGCTCTGCTACTCGGGCCTGTTCGTGCGTGCGGGGCTCCGCTATTCAGGCCTGATAGTGTGTGCGGGGCTCCTCTATTCAGGCCTGTCCTTCCCTGCGGGACTCTATTCGGGCCTATACTTCCCTGCGGGACTCTGATTGGGCCTATTCTGGCCTGCGAGACTCTCCGTTTGCTCCTATCGTGGTCTGCCGGACCCTCGTTCGGGCCCATTCTCGCCTTCGAGACCCCCTGTTCGGGCTTTTCTGGCCTGCGGGACTCTCCGTTCGGGCCTATTCTTGTGAGCGGGTCTCTATTCGGGCCTATTTTTGCCTAAGGGCTCCTCTATTCGGGCCTATTCTGGCCTGCGGGACGCTCCGTTCGGGCCTATTCTCACCTGGGGAACTCTCCGTTCTGGCCTCTCTGGCCTTCGGGACTCTGTTCGGGTCTCTTCTTGCCAGCGGGGCTCTTCGTTTGGGCCTATTCTTGCCTGCAGGACTCTGTTCGGGCCTCTTCTTGCCTGCACAGCCCCTCTACTCGGGCCTCTTTTTGCCTGCGGGACTCTGTCCAGGCCTATTGTTCCCCCGGAAAACTCCGTTCGGTCCTATTCTGGCTGTGGGACTCTGTTCTGGCCTATGCTTGCCTGCGGGAATCTCCTTTCAGGGTTATGCTGACCTGTGGGACTCTCAATTTGGGCGTATTCTCGCCTGCAGGACATCTCCTCGGGCCTATTCTCGCCCGCGGGACCCTCCGTTCGGTCGTTTCTGGCCTGCGGGACTCTCCGTTCGGGCCTAATCTTGGGAGCGGGAGCGGGACTCTCCGTTCGGGCCTATTCTTGCCTAGGGGCCTCTTCTATTCGTGCTTATTCTTGCCAGTGGGACTCTGTTCAGACCCGTTCTTGCCTGCAGGATTCTGCGTTCGGGCTTATTCTTGCTTGCCGGACAGTGTTCGGGCGTCTTCTTGCCAGCACGGCTCCTCTCCTCGGGCCTCATTTTGCCTTCGGGACACCGTTCGGGTCTATTCTTGGTCCGGGAATCTCCGTTCGGGCCTATGCTGGCCTGCTGGACTCTGTTCGGGCCTATGCTTGCCTGCGGGAATGGCCGTTCGGGCCTATGTTGGCCTGCGGGACTCTCCGTTCGGGCCTTTCTGGCCTGCGGGACTCTCCCTTCGGGCCTACTCTCTGGAGCGGGACTTTACTCGGGCCTATTCTTGCCTCCGGGGCTCCTCTATTCTTGCCTATTCTTGCCTCCGGGAATCTCCGTTCCGGCCTGTTCGGGCCTGCGGGACTCTGTTCGGGCCTATGCTTGCCTGCAGGAATCTCTCTTCCGCCCTACTCTGGCCTGCGGGACTCTGTTCGGGCCTATTCTTGCTCCGGGAATCTCCGTTCGGGCGTACCCTGGCTTGCGGAACTCTGTTCAGGCCTATGCTTGCCTGCATGGAATCTCTCTTCTGGCCTATTGTGGCCTGCAGGACTCTCCGTTTGGGCCTATTCTGGCCTGCAGGACTCTGTTTGGGCCTATGCTTGCCTGCGGGAATCTCCGTTCAGGCGTACGCTGGCCTGTGGGTCTCTCCGTTCGGGCCTATTCTTGCCTGCGGGACTCTCCGTTTGGGCGTATTCTTGCCCGCGGGACTCTGTTCGGGCCTCTTCTTGCCTGCACGGCTCCTCTACTCGGGCCTATTTTTGCCTGTGGGACTCTATTGGGGCCTATTCTTGCCTCCGACAATCTCCGTTCGGGCCTATTCTGGCCTGCGGGACTCTCCGTTCGGGCCTAATCTTGGGAGCGGGAGCGGGACTCTCCGTTCGGGCCTATTCTTGCCTAGTGGCCTCTTCTATTCGTGCTTATTCTTACCAGTGGGACTCTGTTCAGACCCGTTCTTGCCTGCAGGATTCTGCGTTCGGGCTTATTCTTGCTTGCCGGACAGTGTTCGGGTGTCTTCTTGCCAGCACGGCTCCTCTACTCGGGCCTCATTTTGCCTTCGGGACACCGTTCGGGTCTATTCTTGGTCCGGGAATCTCCGTTCGGGCCTATTCTGGCCTGCGGGACTCTTCGTTCGGGCCTAGGCTTCCCTTCGGCAATGTCCGTTCAGGCGTTTGCTGGCCTGCGGGACTGTGTTCGGGCCTTTGGTTGCTTTCGGAAATCCCCGTTCTGGCCTGTTCTGGCCTGCGGAATTCTGTTCGGGGCTATTCTTGCTCCGGCAATCTCTGTTCGGTACTATTCTGGCCTGTGGGACTCTGTTCGGGCCCATGCCTGCCTGCGGGGCTCTCTGTTCAGGCCTTTTTCGCCTACGGGACTCTCTGTTCGGGCCTATTCTCTGGAGCGGGGCTTTAGTCGGGCCTACTCTTGACTACGGGGCTCCTCAATTCTTGCCTCTGGCATTCTGTTCGGGCCTATTCTTGTCTGTGGGACTCTCCGTTTGAGCCTATTCTTGCCTGTGGGTTCTCCATTCAGGGCTACTCTTGCCAGCGGGACTCTGTTCGTGCCTCATCTTGCCTGCATGGCTGCTCTACTCGGGCCTATTCTTGCCTGCGGGACTCTGTTCGGGCCTATCCTTGCTGCGGGAATCTCCGTTCGGGCATACCCTGGCCTGCGGGACTCCGTTCGGGCCTATTCTGGCCTGCGGGACTCTGTTTGGGCCTATGCTTGCCTGCAGGAATCTCTGTTCCGGCCTATTGTGGCCTGCAGGACTCCCCGTTCGGGCCTGTTCTGGCCTGCGGGACTCTGTTTGGGCCTATGCTTGCCTACGGGAATCTCCGTTCAGGCGTATGCTGGCCTGCGGTATTCTCAATTTGGGCATATTCTCTCGCCTGCGGGACTTTCCTTTGGGCCTATTCTCGCCTGCGCAACTCTCCGTTCGGGCCTATTCTTGCCTGCGGGACTCTCCGTTCCGGCCTATTCTTGCCTGCGGGTCTCTCCGTTCGGGACAATTCTGACCTGCAAAACTCTCCGTTCGGACCTAATCTAGCCTCTGGGAGTCTCCTTTGGGGTCTCCTGTTGCGTGCGGGGCTGCTCTATTCCAGCCTTTTGTGCTTACGGAGCTCCGATATTCGGTCCTGTTCTAGCATGCGGAGCTCCGCTACTCAGGCCTGATTGTGCGTGCGGGGCTCCGCTACTCGGGCCTGTTGGTGCATGCGGGGCTCCACTACTTGGGCCTGTTGGTGCATGCGGGGCTCCGCTACTCGGGTCTGTTCGTGCTTGCAGGGCTCTGCTACTCGGGCCTGTTCGTGCGTGCGGGGCTCTGCTATTCAGGCCTGATAGTGTGTGCGGGGCTCCTCTATTCAGGCCTGTCCTTCCCTGCGGGACTCTATTCGGGCCTATACTTCCCTGCGGGACTCTGTTCGGGCCTATTCTGGCCTGCGAGACTCTCCGTTCGCTCCTATCGTGGTCTGCGGGACCCTCGTTCGGGCCCATTCTCGCCTTCGAGACCCTCTGTTCGGGCTTTTCTGGCCTGCGGGACTCTCCGTTCGGGCCTAATCTTGGGAGCGGGAGCGGGACTCTCCGTTCGGGCCTATTCTTGCCTAGTGGCCTCTTCTATTCGTGCTTATTCTTGCCAGTGGGACTCTGTTCAGACCCGTTCTTGCCTGCAGGATTCTGCGTTCGGGCTTATTCTTGCTTGCCGGACAGTGTTCGGGTGTCTTCTTGCCAGCACGGCTCCTCTACTCGGGCCTCATTTTGCCTTCGGGACACCGTTCGGGTCTATTCTTGGTCCGGGAATCTCCGTTCGGGCCTATGCTGGCCTGCTGGACTCTGTTCGGGTCTCTTCTTGCCAGCGGGGCTCTTCGTTTGGGCCTATTCTTGCCTGCAGGACTCTGTTTGGGCCTCTTCTTGCCTGCACAGCCCCTCTACTCGGGCCTCTTTTTGCCTGCGGGACTCTGTCCAGGCCTATTGCTGCCCCCGGAAAACTCCGTTCAGTCCTATTCTGGCTTGTGGGACTCTGTTCTGGCCTATGCTTACCTGCGGGAATCTCCTTTCAGGGTTATGCTGACCTGTGGGATTCTCAGTTTGGGCGTATTCTCGCCTGCAGGACATCTCCTCGGGCCTATTCTCGCCCGCGGGACCCTCCGTTCGGTCGTTTCTGGCCTGCGGGACTCTCTGTTCGGGCCTATTCTCACCTGGGGAACTCTCCGTTCGGGCCTCTCTGGCCTTCGGGACTCTGTTCGGGTCTCTTCCTGCCAGCGGGGCTCTTCGTTTGGGCCTATTCTCTGGAGCGGGACTTTACTCGGGCCTATTCTTGCCTCCGGGGCTCCTCTATTCTTGCCTATTCTTGCCTCCGGGAATCTCCGTTCCGGCCTGTTCGGGCCTGCGGGACTCTGTTCGGGCCTATGCTTGCCTGCAGGAATCTCTGTTCCGCCCTACTCTGGCCTGCGGGACTCTGTTCGGGCCTCTTCTTGCCTGCACGGCTCCTCTACTCAGGCCTATTTTTGCCTGTGGGACTCTATTGGGGCCTATTCTTGCCTCCGACAATCTCCGTTCGGGCCCATTCTGGCCTGCGGGACTCTTCGTTCGGGCCTAGGCTTCCCTTCTCAATGTCCGTTCAGGCGTTTGCTGGCCTGCGGGACTCTGTTCGGGCCTTTGGTTGCTTTCGGAAATCCCCGTTCTGGCCTGTTCTGGCCTGCGGAATTCTGTTCGGGGCTATTCTTGCTCCGGGAATCTCTGTTTGGGACTATTCTGGCCTGTGGGACTCTGTTCGGGCCCATGCCTGTCTGCGGGGCTCTCTGTTCAGGCCTTTTTCGCCTACGGGACTCTCCGTTCGGGCCTATTCTCTGGAGCGGGACTTTAGTCGGGCCTATTCTTGCCTACGGGGCTCCTCTATTCTTGCCTCTGGCATTCTGTTCGGGCCTATTCTTGTCTGCGGGACTCTCCGTTTGAGCCTATTCTTGCCTGTGGGTTCTCCATTCAGGGCTACTCTTGCCAGCGGGACTCTGTTCGTGCCTCATCTTGCCTGCATGGCTGCTCTACTCGGGCCTATTCTTGCCTGCGGGACTCTCCGTTCCGGCCTATTCTTGCCTGCGGGTCTCTCCGTTCGGGACAATTCTGACCTGCAAAACTCTCCGTTCGGACCTAATCTAGCCTCTGGGAGTCTCCTTTGGAGTCTCCTGTTGCGTGCGGGGCTGCTCTATTCCAGCCTTTTGTGCTTACGGAGCTCCGATATTCGGTCCTGTTCTAGCATGGGGAGCTCCGCTACTCAGGCCTGATTGTGCGTGCGGGGCTCCGCTACTCGGGCCTGTTCGTGCATGCGGGGCTCCACTACTTGGGCCTGTTCGTGCATGCGGGGCTCCGCTACTCGGGTCTGTTCGTGCTTGCAGGGCTCTGCTACTCGGGCCTGTTCGTGCGTGCGGGGCTCCGCTATTCAGGCCTGATAGTGTGTGCGGGGCTCCTCTATTCAGGCCTGTCCTTCCCTGCGGGACTCTATTCGGGCCTATACTTCCCTGCGGGACTCTGTTCGGGCCTATTCTGGCCTGCGAGACTCTCCGTTTGCTCCTATCGTGGTCTGCGGGACCCTCGTTCGGGCCCATTCTCGCCTTCGAGACCCTCTGTTCGGGCTTTTCTGGCCTGCGGGACTCTCCGTTCGGGCCTATTCTTGTGAGCGGGTCTCTATTCGGGCCTATTTTTGCCTAAGGGCTCCTCTATTCGGGCCTATTCTGGCCTGCGGGACGCTCCGTTCGGGCCTATTCTCACCTGGGGAACTCTCCGTTCGGGCCTCTCTGGCCTTCGGGACTCTGTTCGGGTCTCTTCTTGCCAGCGGGGCTCTTCGTTTGGGCCTATTCTTGCCTGCAGGACTCTGTTCGGGCCTCTTCTTGCCTGCACAGCCCCTCTACTCGGGCCTCTTTTTGCCTGCGGGACTCTGTCCAGGCCTATTGTTGCCCCCGGAAAACTCCGTTCGGTCCTATTCTGGCTTGTGGGACTCTGTTCGGGCCTATGCTTGCCTGCGGGAATCTCCTTTCAGGGTTATGCTGACCTGTGGGATTCTCAGTTTGGGCGTATTCTCGCCTGCAGGACATCTCTTCGGGCCTATTCTCGCCCGCGGGACCCTCCGTTCGGTCGTTTCTGGCCTGCGGGACTCTCCGTTCGGGCCTAATCTTGGGAGCGGGAGCGGGACTCTCCGTTCGGGCCTATTCTTGCCTAGGGGCCTCTTCTATTCGTGCTTATTCTTGCCAGTGGGACTCTGTTCAGATCCGTTCTTGCCTGCAGGATTCTGCGTTCGGGCTTATTCTTGCTTGCCGGACAGTGTTCGGGCGTCTTCTTGCCAGCACGGCTCCTCTACTTGGGCCTCATTTTGCCTTCGGGACACCGTTCGGGTCTATTCTTGGTCCGGGAATCTCCGTTCGGGCCTATGCTGGCCTGCTGGACTCTGTTCGGGCCTATGCTTGCCTGCGGGAATGGCCGTTCGGGCCTATGTTGGCCTGCGGGACTCTCCGTTCGGGCCTTTCTGGCCTGCGGGACTCTCCCTTCGGGCCTATTCTCTGGAGCGGGACTTTACTCGGGCCTATTCTTGCCTCCGGGGCTCCTCTATTCTTGCCTATTCTTGCCTCCGGGAATCTCCGTTCCGGCCTGTTCGGGCCTGCGGGACTCTGTTCGGGCCTATGCTTGCCTGCAGGAATCTCTCTTCCGCCCTACTCTGGCCTGCGGGACTCTGTTCGGGCCTATTCTTGCTCCGGGAATCTCCATTCGGGCGTACCCTGGCTTGGGGGACTCTATTCAGGCCTATGCTTGCCTGCATGGAATCTCTCTTCTGGCCTATTGTGGCCTGCAGGACTCTCCGTTCGGGCCTATTCTGGCCTGCAGGACTCTGTTTGGGCCTATGCTTGCCTGCGGGAATCTCCGTTCAGGCGTACGCTGGCCTGTGGGTCTCTCCGTTCGGGCCTATTCTTGCCTGCGGGACTCTCCGTTTGGGCGTATTCTTGCCCGCGGGACTCTGTTCGGGCCTCTTCTTGCCTGCACGGCTCCTCTACTCGGGCCTATTTTTGCCTGTGGGACTCTATTGGGGCCTATTCTTGCCTCCGACAATCTCCGTTCGGGCCTATTCTGGCCTGCGGGACTCTTTGTTCGGGCCTAGGCTTCCCTTCGGCAATGTCCGTTCAGGCGTATGCTGGCCTGCGGGACTCTGTTCGGGCCTTTGGTTGCTTTCGGAAATCCCCGTTCTGGCCTGTTCTGGCCTGCGGAATTCTGTTCGGGGCTATTCTTGCTCCGGGAATCTCTGTTTGGGACTATTCTGGCCTGTGGGACTCTGTTCGGGCCCATGCCTGCCTGCGGAGCTCTCTGTTCAGGCCTTTTTCGCCTACGGGACTCTCCGTTCGGGCCTATTCTCTGGAGCGGGACTTTAGTCGGGCCTATTCTTGCCTACGGGGCTCCTCTATTCTTGCCTCTGGCATTCTGTTCGGGCCTATTCTTGTCTGCGGGACTCTCCGTTTGAGCCTATTCTTGCCTGTGGGTTCTCCATTCAGGGCTACTCTTGCCAGCGGGACTCTGTTCGTGCCTCATCTTGCCTGCATGGCTGCTCTACTCGGGCCTATTCTTGCCTGCGGGACTCTGTTCGGGCCTATCCTTGCTGCGGGAATCTCCGTTCGGGCATACCCTGGCCTGCGGGACTCCGTTCGGCCTATTCTGGCCTGCGGGACTCTGTTTGGGCCTATGCTTGCCTACGGGAATCTCCGTTCAGGCGTATGCTGGCCTGCGGTATTCTCAATTTGGGCATATTCTCTCGCCTGCGGGACTTTCCTTTGGGCCTATTCTCGCCTGCGCAACTCTCCGTTCCGGCCTATTCTTGCCTGCGGGACTCTCCGTTCCGGCCTATTCTTGCCTGCGGGTCTCTCCGTTCGGGACAATTCTGACCTGCAAAACTCTCCGTTCGGACCTAATCTAGCCTCTGGGAGTCTCCTTTGGGGTCTCCTGTTGCGTGCGGGGCTGCTCTATTCCAGCCTTTTGTGCTTACGGAGCTCCGATATTCGGTCCTGTTCTAGCATGCGGAGCTCCGCTACTCAGGCCTGATTGTGCGTGCGGGGCTCCGCTACTCGGGCCTGTTGGTGCATGCGGGGCTCCACTACTTGGGCCTGTTCGTGCATGCGGGGCTCCGCTACTCGGGTCTGTTCGTGCTTGCAGGGCTCTGCTACTCGGGCCTGTTCGTGCGTGCGGGGCTCCGCTATTCAGGCCTGATAGTGTGTGCGGGGCTCCTCTATTCAGGCCTGTCCTTCCCTGCGGGACTCTATTCGGGCCTATACTTCCCTGCGGGACTCTGTTCGGGCCTATTCTGGCCTGCGAGACTCTCCGTTTGCTCCTATCGTGGTCTGCGGGACCCTCGTTCGGGCCCATTCTCGCCTTCGAGACCCTCTGTTCGGGCTTTTCTGGCCTGCGGGACTCTCCGTTCGGGCCTATTCTTGTGAGCGGGTCTCTATTCGGGCCTATTTTTGCCTAAGGGCTCCTCTATTCGGGCCTATTCTGGCCTGCGGGACGCTCCGTTCGGGCCTATTCTCACCTGGGGAACTCTCCGTTCGGGCCTCTCTGGCCTTCGGGACTCTGTTCGGGTCTCTTCTTGCCAGCGGGGCTCTTCGTTTGGGCCTATTCTTGCCTGCAGGACTCTGTTCGGGCCTCTTCTTGCCTGCACAGCCCCTCTACTCGGGCCTCTTTTTGCCTGCGGGACTCTGTCCAGGCCTATTGTTGCCCCCGGAAAACTCCGTTCGGTCCTATTCTGGCTTGTGGGACTCTGTTCGGGCCTATGCTTGCCTGCGGGAATCTCCTTTCAGGGTTATGCTGACCTGTGGGATTCTCAGTTTGGGCGTATTCTCGCCTGCAGGACATCTCTTCGGGCCTATTCTCGCCCGCGGGACCCTCCGTTCGGTCGTTTCTGGCCTGCGGGACTCTCCGTTCGGGCCTAATCTTGGGAGCGGGACTCTACTCGGGCCTATTCTTGCCTAGGGACCTCTTCTATTCGTGCTTATTCTTGCCAGTGGGACTCTGTTCAGACCCGTTCTTGCCTGCAGGATTCTGCGTTCGGGCTTATTCTTGCTTGCCGGACAGTGTTCGGGCGTCTTCTTGCCAGCACGGCTCCTCTACTCGGGCCTCATTTTGCCTTCGGGACACCGTTCGGGTCTATTCTTGGTCCGGGAATCTCCGTTCGGGCCTATGCTGGCCTGCTGGACTCTGTTCGGGCCTATGCTTGCCTGCGGGAATGGCCGTTCGGGCCTATGTTGGCCTGCGGGACTCTCCGTTCGGGCCTTTCTGGCCTGCGGGACTCTCCCTTCGGGCCTACTCTCTGGAGCGGGACTTTACTCGGGCCTATTCTTGCCTCCGGGGCTCCTCTATTCTTGCCTATTCTTGCCTCCGGGAATCTCCGTTCCGGCCTGTTCGGGCCTGCGGGACTCTGTTCGGGCCTATGCTTGCCTGCAGGAATCTCTCTTCCGCCCTACTCTGGCCTGCGGGACTCTGTTCGGGCCTATTCTTGCTCCGGGAATCTCCGTTCGGGCGTACCCTGGCTTGGGGGACTCTGTTCAGGCCTATGCTTGCCTGCATGGAATCTCTCTTCTGGCCTATTGTGGCCTGCAGGACTCTCCGTTCGGGCCTATTCTGGCCTGCAGGACTCTGTTTGGGCCTATGCTTGCCTGCGGGAATCTCCGTTCAGGCGTACGCTGGCCTGTGGGTCTCTCCGTTCGGGCCTATTCTTGCCTGCGGGACTCTCCGTTTGGGCGTATTCTTGCCTGCGGGACTCTGTTCGGGCCTCTTCGTGCCTGCACGGCTCCTCTACTCGGGCCTATTTTTGCCTGTGGGACTCTATTGGGGCCTATTCTTGCCTCCGACAATCTCCGTTCGGGCCTATTCTGGCCTGCGGGACTCTTTGTTCGGGCCTAGGCTTCCCTTCGGCAATGTCCGTTCAGGCGTTTGCTGGCCTGCGGGACTCTGTTCGGGCCTTTGGTTGCTTTCGGAAATCCCCGTTCTGGCCTGTTCTGGCCTGCGGAATTCTGTTCGGGGCTATTCTTGCTCCGGGAATCTCTGTTCGGGACTATTCTGGCCTGTGGGACTCTGTTCGGGCCCATGACTCCCTGCGGGGGTCTCTGTTCAGGCCTTTTTCGCCTACGGGACTCTCCGTTCGGGCCTATTCTCTGGAGCGGGACTTTAGTCGGGCCTATTCTTGCCTACGGGGCTCCTCTATTCTTGCCTCTGGCATTCTGTTCGGGCCTATTCTTGTCTGCGGGACTCTCCGTTTGAGCCTATTCTTGCCTGTGGGTTCTCCATTCAGGGCTACTCTTGCCAGCGGGACTCTGTTCGTGCCTCATCTTGCCTGCATGGCTGCTCTACTCGGGCCTATTCTTGCCTGCGGGACTCTGTTCGGGCCTATCCTTGCTGCGGGAATCTCCGTTCGGGCATACCCTGGCCTGCGGGACTCCGTTCGGGCCTATTCTGGCCTGCGGGACTCTGTTTGGGCCTATGCTTGCCTGCAGGAATCTCTGTTCCGGCCTATTGTGGCCTGTAGGACTCCCCGTTCGGGCCTGTTCTGGCCTGCGGGACTCTGTTTGGGCCTATGCTTGCCTACGGGAATCTCCGTTCAGGCGTATGCTGGCCTGCGGTATTCTCAATTTGGGCATATTCTCTCGCCTGCGGGACTTTCCTTTGGGCCTATTCTCGCCTGCGCAACTCTCCGTTCGGGCCTATTCTTGCCTGCGGGACTCTCCGTTCCGGCCTATTCTTGCCTGCGGGTCTCTCCGTTCGGGACAATTCTGACCTGCAAAACTCTCCGTTCGGACCTAATCTAGCCTCTGGGAGTCTCCTTTGGGGTCTCCTGTTGCGTGCGGGGCTGCTCTATTCCAGCCTTTTGTGCTTACGGAGCTCCGATATTCGGTCCTGTTCTAGCATGCGGAGCTCCGTTACTCAGGCCTGATTGTGCGTGCGGGGCTCCGCTACTCGGGCCTGTTGGTGCATGCGGGGCTCCACTACTTGGGCCTGTTCGTGCATGCGGGGCTCCGCTACTCGGGTCTGTTCGTGCTTGCAGGGCTCTGCTACTCGGGCCTGTTCGTGCGTGCGGGGCTCCGCTATTCAGGCCTGATAGTGTGTGCGGGGCTCCTCTATTCAGGCCTGTCCTTCCCTGCGGGACTCTATTCGGGCCTATACTTCCCTGCGGGACTCTGTTCGGGCCTATTCTGGCCTGCGAGACTCTCCGTTTGCTCCTATCGTGGTCTGCGGGACCCTCGTTCGGGCCCATTCTCGCCTTCGAGACCCTCTGTTCGGGCTTTTCTGGCCTGCGGGACTCTCCGTTCGGGCCTATTCTTGTGAGCGGGTCTCTATTCGGGCCTATTTTTGCCTAAGGGCTCCTCTATTCGGGCCTATTCTGGCCTGCGGGACGCTCCGTTCGGGCCTATTCTCACCTGGGGAACTCTCCGTTCGGGCCTCTCTGGCCTTCGGGACTCTGTTCGGGTCTCTTCTTGCCAGCGGGGCTCTTCGTTTGGGCCTATTCTTGCCTGCAGGACTCTGTTCGGGCCTCTTCTTGCCTGCACAGCCCCTCTACTCGGGCCTCTTTTTGCCTGCGGGACTCTGTCCAGGCCTATTGATGCCCCCGGAAAACTCCGTTCGGTCCTATTCTGGCTTGTGGGACTCTGTTCGGGCCTATGCTTGCCTGCGGGAATCTCCTTTCAGGGTTATGCTGACCTGTGGGATTCTCAGTTTGGGCGTATTCTCGCCTGCAGGACATCTCTTCGGGCCTATTCTCGCCCGCGGGACCCTCCGTTCGGTCGTTTCTGGCCTGCGGGACTCTCCGTTCGGGCCTAATCTTGGGAGCGGGACTCTACTCGGGCCTATTCTTGCCTAGGGACCTCTTCTATTCGTGCTTATTCTTGCCAGTGGGACTCTGTTCAGACCCGTTCTTGCCTGCAGGATTCTGCGTTCGGGCTTATTCTTGCTTGCCGGACAGTGTTCGGGCGTCGTCTTGCCAACACGGCTCCTCTACTCGGGCCTCATTTTGCCTTCGGGACACCGTTCGGGTCTATTCTTGGTCCGGGAATCTCCGTTCGGGCCTATGCTGGCCTGCTGGACTCTGTTCGGGCCTATGCTTGCCTGCGGGAATGGCCGTTCGGGCCTATGTTGGCCTGCGGGACTCTCCGTTCGGGCCTTTCTGGCCTGCGGGACTCTCCCTTCGGGCCTACTCTCTGGAGCGGGACTTTACTCGGGCCTATTCTTGCCTCCGGGGCTCCTCTATTCTTGCCTATTCTTGCCTCCGGGAATCTCCGTTCCGGCCTGTTCGGGCCTGCGGGACTCTGTTCGGGCCTATGCTTGCCTGCAGGAATCTCTCTTCCGCCCTACTCTGGCCTGCGGGACTCTGTTCGGGCCTATTCTTGCTCCGGGAATCTCCGTTCGGGCGTACCCTGGCTTGGGGGACTCTATTCAGGCCTATGCTTGCCTGCATGGAATCTCTCTTCTGGCCTATTGTGGCCTGCAGGACTCTCCGTTCGGGCCTATTCTGGCCTGCAGGACTCTGTTTGGGCCTATGCTTGCCTGCGGGAATCTCCGTTCAGGCGTACGCTGGCCTGTGGGTCTCTCCGTTCGGGCCTATTCTTGCCTGCGGGACTCTCCGTTTGGGCGTATTCTTGCCTGCGGGACTCTGTTCGGGCCTCTTCTTGCCTGCACGGCTCCTCTACTCGGGCCTATTTTTGCCTGTGGGACTCTATTGGGGCCTATTCTTGCCTCCGACAATCTCCGTTCGGGCCTATTCTGGCCTGCGGGACTCTTCGTTCGGGCCTAGGCTTCCCTTGGGCAATGTCCGTTCAGGCGTATGCTGGCCTGCGGGACTCTGTTCGGGCCTTTGGTTGCTTTCGGAAATCCCCGTTCTGGCCTGTTCTGGCCTGCGGAATTCTGTTCGGGGCTATTCTTGCTCCGGGAATCTCTGTTTGGGACTATTCTGGCCTGTGGGACTCTGTTCGGGCCCATGCCTGCCTGCGGGGGTCTCTGTTCAGGCCTTTTTCGCCTACGGGACTCTCCGTTCGGGCCTATTCTCTGGAGCGGGACTTTAGTCGGGCCTATTCTTGCCTACGGGGCTCCTCTATTCTTGCCTCTGGCATTCTGTTCGGGCCTATTCTTGTCTGCGGGACTCTCCTTTTGAGCCTATTCTTGCCTGTGGGTTCTCCATTCAGGGCTACTCTTGCCAGCGGGACTCTGTTCGTGCCTCATCTTGCCTGCATGGCTGCTCTACTCGGGCCTATTCTTGCCTGCGGGACTCTGTTCGGGCCTATCCTTGCTGCGGGAATCTCCGTTCGGGCATACCCTGGCCTGCGGGACTCCGTTCGGGCCTATTCTGGCCTGCGGGACTCTGTTTGGGCCTATGCTTGCCTGCAGGAATCTCTGTTCCGGCCTATTGTGGCCTGCAGGACTCTCCGTTCGGGCCTATTCTGGCGTGCGGGACTCTGTTTGGGCCTATGCTTGCCTACGGGAATCTCCGTTCAGGCGTATGCTGGCCTGCGGTATTCTCAATTTGGGCATATTCTCTCGCCTGCGGGACTTTCCTTTGGGCCTATTGTCGCCTGCGCAACTCTCCGTTCGGGCCTATTCTTGCCTGCGGGACTCTCCGTTCCGGCCTATTCTTGCCTGCGGGTCTCTCCGTTCGGGACAATTCTGACCTGCAAAACTCTCCGTTCGGACCTAATCTAGCCTCTGGGAGTCTCCTTTGGGGTCTCCTGTTGCGTGCGGGGCTGCTCTATTCCAGCCTTTTGTGCTTACGGAGCTCCGATATTCGGTCCTGTTCTAGCATGCGGAGCTCCGCTACTCAGGCCTGATTGTGCGTGCGGGGCTCCGCTACTCGGGCCTGTTGGTGCATGCGGGGCTCCACTACTTGGGCCTGTTCGTGCATGCGGGGCTCCGCTACTCGGGTCTGTTCGTGCTTGCAGGGCTCTGCTACTCGGGCCTGTTCGTGCGTGCGGGGCTCCGCTATTCAGGCCTGATAGTGTGTGCGGGGCTCCTCTATTCAGGCCTGTCCTTCCCTGCGGGACTCTATTCGGGCCTATACTTCCCTGCGGGACTCTGTTCGGGCCTATTCTGGCCTGCGAGACTCTCCGTTTGCTCCTATCGTGGTCTGCGGGACCCTCGTTCGGGCCCATTCTCGCCTTCGAGACCCTCTGTTCGGGCTTTTCTGGCCTGCGGGACTCTCCGTTCGGGCCTATTCTTGTGAGCGGGTCTCTATTCGGGCCTATTTTTGCCTAAGGGCTCCTCTATTCGGGCCTATTCTGGCCTGCGGGACGCTCCGTTCGGGCCTATTCTCACCTGGGGAACTCTCCGTTCGGGCCTCTCTGGCCTTCGGGACTCTGTTCGGGTCTCTTCTTGCCAGCGGGGCTCTTCGTTTGGGCCTATTCTTGCCTGCAGGACTCTGTTCGGGCCTCTTCTTGCCTGCACAGCCCCTCTACTCGGGCCTCTTTTTGCCTGCGGGACTCTGTCCAGGCCTATTGTTGCCCCCGGAAAACTCCGTTCGGTCCTATTCTGGCTTGTGGGACTCTGTTCGGGCCTATGCTTGCCTGCGGGAATCTCCTTTCAGGGTTATGCTGACCTGTGGGATTCTCAGTTTGGGCGTATTCTCGCCTGCAGGACATCTCTTCGGGCCTATTCTCGCCCGCGGGACCCTCCGTTCGGTCGTTTCTGGCCTGCGGGACTCTCCGTTCGGGCCTAATCTTGGGAGCGGGACTCTACTCGGGCCTATTCTTGCCTAGGGACCTCTTCTATTCGTGCTTATTCTTGCCAGTGGGACTCTGTTCAGACCCGTTCTTGCCTGCAGGATTCTGCGTTCGGGCTTATTCTTGCTTGCCGGACAGTGTTCGGGCGTCTTCTTGCCAGCACGGCTCCTCTACTCGGGCCTCATTTTGCCTTCGGGACACCGTTCGGGTCTATTCTTGGTCCGGGAATCTCCGTTCGGGCCTATGCTGGCCTGCTGGACTCTGTTCGGGCCTATGCTTGCCTGCGGGAATGGCCGTTCGGGCCTATGTTGGCCTGCGGGACTCTCCGTTCGGGCCTTTCTGGCCTGCGGGACTCTCCCTTCGGGCCTACTCTCTGGAGCGGGACTTTACTCGGGCCTATTCTTGCCTCCGGGGCTCCTCTATTCTTGCCTATTCTTGCCTCCGGGAATCTCCGTTCCGGCCTGTTCGGGCCTGCGGGACTCTGTTCGGGCCTATGCTTGCCTGCAGGAATCTCTCTTCCGCCCTACTCTGGCCTGCGGGACTCTGTTCGGGCCTATTCTTGCTCCGGGAATCTCCGTTCGGGCGTACCCTGGCTTGGGGGACTCTGTTCAGGCCTATGCTTGCCTGCATGGAATCTCTCTTCTGGCCTATTGTGGCCTGCAGGACTCTCCGTTCGGGCCTATTCTGGCCTGCAGGACTCCTTTTGGGCCTATGCTTGCCTGCGGGAATCTCCGTTCAGGCGTACGCTGGCCTGTGGGTCTCTCCGTTCGGGCCTATTCTTGCCTGCGGGACTCTCCGTTTGGGCGTATTCTTGCCTGCGGGACTCTGTTCGGGCCTCTTCTTGCCTGCACGGCTCCTCTACTCGGGCCTATTTTTGCCTGTGGGACTCTATTGGGGCCTATTCTTGCCTCCGACAATCTCCGTTCGGGCCTATTCTGGCCTGCGGGACTCTTCGTTCGGGCCTAGGCTTCCCTTGGGCAATGTCCGTTCAGGCGTATGCTGGCCTGCGGGACTCTGTTCGGGCCTTTGGTTGCTTTCGGAAATCCCCGTTCTGGCCTGTTCTGGCCTGCGGAATTCTGTTCGGGGCTATTCTTGCTCCGGGAATCTCTGTTTGGGACTATTCTGGCCTGTGGGACTCTGTTCGGGCCCATGCCTGCCTGCGGGGGTCTCTGTTCAGGCCTTTTTCGCCTACGGGACTCTCCGTTCGGGCCTATTCTCTGGAGCGGGACTTTAGTCGGGCCTATTCTTGCCTACGGGGCTCCTCTATTCTTGCCTCTGGCATTCTGTTCGGGCCTATTCTTGTCTGCGGGACTCTCCTTTTGAGCCTATTCTTGCCTGTGGGTTCTCCATTCAGGGCTACTCTTGCCAGCGGGACTCTGTTCGTGCCTCATCTTGCCTGCATGGCTGCTCTACTCGGGCCTATTCTTGCCTGCGGGACTCTGTTCGGGCCTATCCTTGCTGCGGGAATCTCAGTTCGGGCATACCCTGGCCTGCGGGACTCCGTTCGGGCCTATTCTGGCCTGCGGGACTCTGTTTGGGCCTATGCTTGCCTGCAGGAATCTCTGTTCCGGCCTATTCTTGCCTGCGGGTCTCTCCGTTCGGGACAATTCTGACCTGCAAAACTCTCCGTTCGGACCTAATCTAGCCTCTGGGAGTCTCCTTTGGGGTCTCCTGTTGCGTGCGGGGCTGCTCTATTCCAGCCTTTTGTGCTTACGGAGCTCCGATATTCGGTCCTGTTCTAGCATGCGGAGCTCCGCTACTCAGGCCTGATTGTGCGTGCGGGGCTCCGCTACTCGGGCCTGTTGGTGCATGCGGGGCTCCACTACTTGGGCCTGTTCGTGCATGCGGGGCTCCGCTACTCGGGTCTGTTCGTGCTTGCAGGGCTCTGCTACTCGGGCCTGTTCGTGCGTGCGGGGCTCCGCTATTCAGGCCTGATAGTGTGTGCGGGGCTCCTCTATTCAGGCCTGTCCTTCCCTGCGGGACTCTATTCGGGCCTATACTTCCCTGCGGGACTCTGTTCGGGCCTATTCTGGCCTGCGAGACTCTCCGTTCGCTCCTATCGTGGTCTGCGGGACCCTCGTTCGGGCCCATTCTCGCCTTCGAGACCCTCTGTTCGGGCTTTTCTGGCCTGCGGGACTCTCCGTTCGGGCCTATTCTTGTGAGCGGGTCTCTATTCGGGCCTATTTTTGCCTAAGGGCTCCTCTATTCGGGCCTATTCTGGCCTGCGGGACGCTCCGTTCGGGCCTATTCTCACCTGGGGAACTCTCCGTTCGGGCCTCTCTGGCCTTCGGGACTCTGTTCGGGTCTCTTCTTGCCTGCACAGCCCCTCTACTCGGGCCTCTTTTTGCCTGCAGGACTCTGTCCAGGCCTATTGTTGCCCCCGGAAAACTCCGTTCGGTCCTATTCTGACTTGTGGGACTCTGTTCTGGCCTATGCTTGCCTGCATGAATCTCCTTTCAGGGTTATGCTGACCTGTGGGATTCTCAGTTTGGGCGTATTCTCGCCTGCAGGACATCTCTTCGGGCCTATTCTCGCCCGCGGAACCCTCCGTTCGGTCGTTTCTGGCCTGCGGGACTCTCCGTTCGGGCCTAATCTTGGGAGCGGGACTCTACTCGGGCCTATTCTTGCCTAGGGGCCTCTTCTATTCGTGCTTATTCTTGCCAGTGGGACTCTGTTCAGACCCGTTATTGCCTGCAGGATTCTGCGTTCGGGCTTATTCTTGCTTGCCGGACAGTGTTCGGGCGTCTTCTTGCCAGCACGGCTCCTCTACTCGGGCCTCATTTTGCCTTCGGGACACCGTTCGGGTCTATTCTTGGTCCGGGAATCTCCGTTCGGGCCTATGCTGGCCTGCTGGACTCTGTTCGGGCCTATGCTTGCCTGCGGGAATGGCCGTTCGGGCCTATGTTGGCCTGCGGGACTCTCCGTTCGGGCCTTTCTGGCCTGCGGGACTCTCCCTTCGGGCCTACTCTCTGGAGCGGGACTTTACTCGGGCCTATTCTTGCCTCCGGGGCTCCTCTATTCTTGCCTATTCTTGCCTCCGGGAATCTCCGTTCCGGCCTGTTCGGGCCTGCGGGACTCTGTTCGGGCCTATGCTTGCCTGCAGGAATCTCTCTTCCGCCCTACTCTGGCCTGCGGGACTCTGTTCGGGCCTATTCTTGCTCCGGGAATCTCCGTTCGGGCGTACCCTGGCTTGGGGGACTTTGTTCAGGCCTATGCTTGCCTGCATGGAATCTCTCTTCTGGCCTATTGTGGCCTGCAGGACTCTCCGTTCGGGCCTATTCTGGCCTGCAGGACTCTGTTTGGGCCTATGCTTGCCTGCGGGAATCTCCGTTCAGGCGTACGCTGGCCTGTGGGTCTCTCCGTTCGGGCCTATTCTTGCCTGCGGGACTCTCCGTTTGGGCGTATTCTTGCCCGCGGGACTCTGTTCGGGCCTCTTCTTGCCTGCACGGCTCCTCTACTAGGGCCTATTTTTGCCTGTGGGACTCTATTGGGGCCTATTCTTGCCTCCGACAATCTCCGTTCGGGCCTATTCTGGCCTGCGGGACTCTTCGTTCGGGCCTAGGCTTCCCTTCGGCAATGTCCGTTCAGGCGTATGCTGGCCTGCGGGACTCTGTTCGGGCCTTTGGTTGCTTTCGGAAATCCCCGTTCTGGCCTGTTCTGGCCTGCGGAATTCTGTTCGGGGCTATTCTTGCTCCGGGAATATCTGTTTGGGACTATTCTGGCCTGTGGGACTCTGTTCGGGCCCATGCCTGCCTGCGGGGCTCTCTGTTCAGGCCTTTTTCGCCTACGGGACTCTCCGTTCGGGCCTATTCTCTGGAGCGGGGCTTTAGTCGGGCCTATTCTTGCCTACGGGGCTCCTCTATTCTTGCCTCTGGGATTCTGTTCGGGCCTATTCTTGTCTGCGGGACTCTCCGTTTGAGCCTATTCTTGCCTGTGGGTTCTCCATTCAGGGCTACTCTTGCCAGCGGGACTCTGTTCGTGCCTCATCTTGCCTGCATGGCTGCTCTACTCGGGCCTATTCTTGCCTGCGGGACTCTGTTCGGGCCTATCCTTGCTGCGGGAATCTCCGTTCGGGCATACCCTGGCCTGCGGGACTCCGTTCGGGCCTATTCTGGCCTGCGGGACTCTGTTTGGGCCTATGCTTGCCTGCAGGAATCTCTGTTCCGGCCTATTGTGGCCTGTAGGACTCCCCGTTCGGGCCTGTTCTGGCCTGCGGGACTCTGTTTGGGCCTATGCTTGCCTACGGGAATCTCCGTTCAGGCGTATGCTGGCCTGCGGTATTCTCAATTTGGGCATATTCTCTCGCCTGCGGGACTTTCCTTTGGGCCTATTGTCGCCTGCGCAACTCTCCGTTCGGGCCTATTCTTGCCTGCGGGACTCTCCGTTCCGGCCTATTCTTGCCTGCGGGTCTCTCCGTTCGGGACAATTCTGACCTGCAAAACTCTCCGTTCGGACCTAATCTAGCCTCTGGGAGTCTCCTTTGGGGTCTCCTGTTGCGTGCGGGGCTGCTCTATTCCAGCCTTTTGTGCTTACGGAGCTCCGATATTCGGTCCTGTTCTAGTATGCGGAGCTCCGCTACTCAGGCCTGATTGTGCGTGCGGGGCTCCGCTACTCGGGCCTGTTGGTGCATGCGGGGCTCCACTACTTGGGCCTGTTCGTGCATGCGGGGCTCCGCTACTCGGGTCTGTTCGTGCTTGCAGGGCTCTGCTACTCGGGCCTGTTCGTGCGTGCGGGGCTCCGCTATTCAGGCCTGATAGTGTGTGCGGGGCTCCTCTATTCAGGCCTGTCCTTCCCTGCGGGACTCTATTCGGGCCTATACTTCCCTGCGGGACTCTGTTCGGGCCTATTCTGGCCTGCGAGACTCTCCGTTTGCTCCTATCGTGGTCTGCGGGACCCTCGTTCGGGCCCATTCTCGCCTTCGAGACCCTCTGTTCGGGCTTTTCTGGCCTGCGGGACTCTCCGTTCGGGCCTATTCTTGTGAGCGGGTCTCTATTCGGGCCTATTTTTGCCTAAGGGCTCCTCTATTCGGGCCTATTCTGGCCTGCGGGACGCTCCGTTCGGGCCTATTCTCACCTGGGGAACTCTCCGTTCGGGCCTCTCTGGCCTTCGGGACTCTGTTCGGGTCTCTTCTTGCCAGCGGGGCTCTTCGTTTGGGCCTATTCTTGCCTGCAGGACTCTGTTCGGGCCTCTTCTTGCCTGCACAGCCCCTCTACTCGGGCCTCTTTTTGCCTGCGGGACTCTGTCCAGGCCTATTGTTGCCCCCGGAAAACTCCGTTCGGTCCTATTCTGGCTTGTGGGACTCTGTTCGGACCTATCCTTGCCTGCGGGAATCTCCTTTCAGGGTTATGCTGACCTGTGGGATTCTCAGTTTGGGCGTATTCTCGCCTGCAGGACATCTCTTCGGGCCTATTCTCGCCCGCGGGACCCTCCGTTCGGTCGTTTCTGGCCTGCGGGACTCTCCGTTCGGGCCAAATCTTGGGAGCGGGAGCGGGACTCTCCGTTCGGGCCTATTCTTGCCTAGGGGCCTCTTCTATTCGTGCTTATTCTTGCCAGTGGGACTCTGTTCAGATCCGTTCTTGCCTGCAGGATTCTGCGTTCGGGCTTATTCTTGCTTGCCGGACAGTGTTCGGGCGTCTTCTTGCCAGCACGACTCCTCTACTCGGGCCTCATTTTGCCTTCGGGACACCGTTCGGGTCTATTCTTGGTCCGGGAATCTCCGTTCGGGCCTATTCTGGCCTGCGGGACTCTTCGTTCGGGCCTAGGCTTCCCTTCGGCAATGTCCGTTCAGGCGTTTGCTGGCCTGCGGGACTCTGTTCGGGCCTTTGGTTGCTTTCGGAAATCCCCGTTCTGGCCTGTTCTGGCCTGCGGAATTCTGTTCGGGGCTATTCTTGCTCCGGGAATCTCTGTTCGGTACTATTCTGGCCTGTGGGACTCTGTTCGGGCCCATGCCTGCCTGCGGGGCTCTCTGTTCAGGCCTTTTTCGCCTACGGGACTCTCTGTTCGGGCCTATTCTCTGGAGCGGGGCTTTAGTCGGGCCTACTCTTGACTACGGGGCTCCTCAATTCTTGCCTCTGGGATTCTGTTCGGGCCTATTCTTGTCTGTGGGACTCTCCGTTTGAGCCTATTCTTGCCTGTGGGTTCTCCATTCAGGGCTACTCTTGCCAGCGGGACTCTGTTCGTGCCTCATCTTGCCTGCATGGCTGCTCTACTCGGGCCTATTCTTGCCTGCGGGACTCTGTTCGGGCCTATCCTTGCTGCGGGAATCTCCGTTCGGGCATACCCTGGCCTGCGGGACTCCGTTCGGGCCTATGCTTGCCTGCAGGAATCTCTGTTCCGGCCTATTGTGGCCTGCAGGACTCCCCGTTCGGGCCTGTTCTGGCCTGCGGGACTCTGTTTGGGCCTATGCTTGCCTACGGGAATCTCCGTTCAGGCGTATGCTGGCCTGCGGTATTCTCAATTTGGGCATATTCTCTCGCCTGCGGGACTTTCCTTTGGGCCTATTGTCGCCTGCGCAACTCTCCGTTCGGGCCTATTCTTGCCTGCGGGACTCTCCGTTCCGGCCTATTCTTGCCTGCGGGTCTCTCCGTTCGGGACAATTCTGACCTGCAAAACTCTCCGTTCGGACCTAATCTAGCCTCTGGGAGTCTCCTTTGGGGTCTCCTGTTGCGTGCGGGGCTGCTCTATTCCAGCCTTTTGTGCTTACGGAGCTCCGATATTCGGTCCTGTTCTAGCATGCGGAGCTCCGCTACTCAGGCCTGATTGTGCGTGCGGGGCTCCGCTACTCGGGCCTGTTGGTGCATGCGGGGCTCCACTACTTGGGCCTGTTCGTGCATGCGGGGCTCCGCTACTCGGGTCTGTTCGTGCTTGCAGGGCTCTGCTACTCGGGCCTGTTCGTGCGTGCGGGGCTCCGCTATTCAGGCCTGATAGTGTGTGCGGGGCTCCTCTATTCAGGCCTGTCCTTCCCTGCGGGACTCTATTCGGGCCTATACTTCCCTGCGGGACTCTGTTCGGGCCTATTCTGGCCTGCGAGACTCTCCGTTTGCTCCTATCGTGGTCTGCGGGACCCTCGTTCGGGCCCATTCTCGCCTTCGAGACCCTCTGTTCGGGCTTTTCTGGCCTGCGGGACTCTCCGTTCGGGCCTATTCTTGTGAGCGGGTCTCTATTCGGGCCTATTTTTGCCTAAGGGCTCCTCTATTCGGGCCTATTCTGGCCTGCGGGACGCTCCGTTCGGGCCTATTCTCACCTGGGGAACTCTCCGTTCGGGCCTCTCTGGCCTTCGGGACTCTGTTCGGGTCTCTTCTTGCCAGCGGGGCTCTTCGTTTGGGCCTATTCTTGCCTGCAGGACTCTGTTCGGGCCTCTTCTTGCCTGCACAGCCCCTCTACTCGGGCCTCTTTTTGCCTGCGGGACTCTGTCCAGGCCTATTGTTGCCCCCGGAAAACTCCGTTCGGTCCTATTCTGGCTTGTGGGACTCTGTTCGGACCTATCCTTGCCTGCGGGAATCTCCTTTCAGGGTTATGCTGACCTGTGGGATTCTCAGTTTGGGCGTATTCTCGCCTGCAGGACATCTCTTCGGGCCTATTCTCGCCCGCGGGACCCTCCGTTCGGTCGTTTCTGGCCTGCGGGACTCTCCGTTCGGGCCAAATCTTGGAGGCGGGAGCGGGACTCTCCGTTCGGGCCTATTCTTGCCTAGGGGCCTCTTCTATTCGTGCTTATTCTTGCCAGTGGGACTCTGTTCAGATCCGTTCTTGCCTGCAGGATTCTGCGTTCGGGCTTATTCTTGCTTGCCGGACAGTGTTCGGGCGTCTTCTTGCCAGCACGGCTCCTCTACTCGGGCCTCATTTTGCCTTCGGGACACCGTTCGGGTCTATTCTTGGTCCGGGAATCTCCGTTCGGGCCTATTCTGGCCTGCGGGACTCTTCGTTCGGGCCTAGGCTTCCCTTCGGCAATGTCCGTTCAGGCGTTTGCTGGCCTGCGGGACTCTGTTCGGGCCTTTGGTTGCTTTCGGAAATCCCCGTTCTGGCCTGTTCTGGCCTGCGGAATTCTGTTCGGGGCTATTCTTGCTCCGGGAATCTCTGTTCGGTACTATTCTGGCCTGTGGGACTCTGTTCGGGCCCATGCCTGCCTGCGGGGCTCTCTGTTCAGGCCTTTTTCGCCTACGGGACTCTCTGTTCGGGCCTATTCTCTGGAGCGGGGCTTTAGTCGGGCCTACTCTTGACTACGGGGCTCCTCAATTCTTGCCTCTGGGATTCTGTTCGGGCCTATTCTTGTCTGTGGGACTCTCCGTTTGAGCCTATTCTTGCCTGTGGGTTCTCCATTCAGGGCTACTCTTGCCAGCGGGACTCTGTTCGTGCCTCATCTTGCCTGCATGGCTGCTCTACTCGGGCCTATTCTTGCCTGCGGGACTCTGTTCGGGCCTATCCTTGCTGCGGGAATCTCCGTTCGGGCATACCCTGGCCTGCGGGACTCCGTTCGGGCCTATTCTGGCCTGCGGGACTCTGTTTGGGCCTATGCTTGCCTGCAGGAATCTCTGTTCCGGCCTATTGTGGCCTGCAGGACTCCCCGTTCGGGCCTGTTCTGGCCTGCGGGACTCTGTTTGGGCCTATGCTTGCCTACGGGAATCTCCGTTCAGGCGTATGCTGGCCTGCGGTATTCTCAATTTGGGCATATTCTCTCGCCTGCGGGACTTTCCTTTGGGCCTATTCTCGCCTGCGCAACTCTCCGTTCCGGCCTATTCTTGCCTGCGGGACTCTCCGTTCCGGCCTATTCTTGCCTGCGGGTCTCTCCGTTCGGGACAATTCTGACCTGCAAAACTCTCCGTTCGGACCTAATCTAGCCTCTGGGAGTCTCCTTTGGGGTCTCCTGTTGCGTGCGGGGCTGCTCTATTCCAGCCTTTTGTGCTTACGGAGCTCCGATATTCGGTCCTGTTCTAGCATGCGGAGCTCCGCTACTCAGGCCTGATTGTGCGTGCGGGGCTCCGCTACTCGGGCCTGTTGGTGCATGCGGGGCTCCACTACTTGGGCCTGTTGGTGCATGCGGGGCTCCGCTACTCGGGTCTGTTCGTGCTTGCAGGGCTCTGCTACTCGGGCCTGTTCGTGCGTGCGGGGCTCCGCTATTCAGGCCTGATAGTGTGTGCGGGGCTCCTCTCTTCAGGCCTGTCCTTCCCTGCGGGACTCTATTCGGGCCTATACTTCCCTGCGGGACTCTGTTCGGGCCTATTCTGGCCTGCGAGACTCTCCGTTCGCTCCTATCGTGGTCTGCGGGACCCTCGTTCGGGCCCATTCTCGCCTTCGAGACCCTCTGTTCGGGCTTTTCTGGCCTGCGGGACTCTCCTTTCGGGCCTAATCTTGGGAGCGGGAGCGGGACTCTCCGTTCGGGCCTATTCTTGCCTAGGGGCCTCTTCTATTCGTGCTTATTCTTGCCAGTGGGACTCTGTTCAGACCCGTTCTTGCCTGCAGGATTCTGCGTTCGGGCTTATTCTTGCTTGCCGGACAGTGTTCGGGCGTCTTCTTGCCAGCACGGCTCCTCTACTCGGGCCTCATTTTGCCTTCGGGACACCGTTCGGGTCTATTCTTGGTCCGGGAATCTCCGTTCGGACCTATGCTGGCCTGCTGGACTCTGTTCGGGTCTCTTCTTGCCAGCGGGGCTCTTCGTTTGGGCCTATTCTTGCCTGCAGGACTCTGTTCGGGCCTCTTCTTGCCTGCACAGCCCCTCTACTCGGGCCTCTTTTTGCCTGCGGGACTCTGTCCAGGCCTATTGTTGCCCCCGGAAAACTCCGTTCGGTCCTATTCTGGCTTGTGGGACTCTGTTCGGGCCTATGCTTGCCTGCGGGAATCTCCTTTCAGGGTTATGCTGACCTGTGGGATTCTCAGTTTGGGCGTATTCTCGCCTGCAGGACATCTCTTCGGGCCTATTCTCGCCCGCGGGACCCTCCGTTCGGTCGTTTCTGGCCTGCGGGACTCTCCGTTCGGGCCTAATCTTGGGAGCGGGAGCGGGACTCTACTCGGGCCTATTCTTGCCTAGGGGCCTCTTCTATTCGTGCTTATTCTTGCCAGTGGGACTCTGTTCAGACCCGTTCTTGCCTGCAGGATTCTGCGTTCGGGCTTATTCTTGCTTGCCGGACAGTGTTCGGGCGTCTTCTTGCCAGCACGGCTCCTCTACTCGGGCCTCATTTTGCCTTCGGGACACCGTTCGGGTCTATTCTTGGTCCGGGAATCTCCGTTCGGGCCTATGCTGGCCTGCTGGACTCTGTTCGGGCCTATGCTTGCCTGCGGGAATGGCCGTTCGGGCCTATGTTGGCCTGCGGGACTCTCCGTTCGGGCCTTTCTGGCCTGCGGGACTCTCCGTTCGGGCCTATTCTCTGGAGCGGGACTTTACTCGGGCCTATTCTTGCCTCCGGGGCTCCTCTATTCTTGCCTATTCTTGCCTCCGGGAATCTCCGTTCTGGCCTGTTCGGGCCTGCGGGACTCTGTTCGGGCCTATGCTTGCCTGCAGGAATCTCTGTTCCGCCCTACTCTGGCCTGCGGGACTCTGTTCGGGCCTCTTCTTGCCTGCACGGCTCCTCTACTCAGGCCTATTTTTGCCTGTGGGACTCTATTGGGGCCTATTCTTGCCTCCGACAATCTCCGTTCGGGCCCATTCTGGCCTGCGGGACTCTTCGTTCGGGCCTAGGCTTCCCTTCTCAATGTCCGTTCAGGCGTTTGCTGGCCTGCGGGACTCTGTTCGGGCCTTTGGTTGCTTTCGGAAATCCCCGTTCTGGCCTGTTCTGGCCTGCGGAATTCTGTTCGGGGCTATTCTTGCTCCGGGAATCTCTGTTTGGGACTATTCTGGCCTGTGGGACTCTGTTCGGGCCCATGCCTGCCTGCGGGGCTCTCTGTTCAGGCCTTTTTCGCCTACGGGACTCTCCGTTCGGGCCTATTCTCTGGAGCGGGACTTTAGTCGGGCCTATTCTTGCCTACGGGGCTCCTCTATTCTTGCCTCTGGCATTCTGTTCGGGCCTATTCTTGTCTGCGGGACTCTCCGTTTGAGCCTATTCTTGCCTGTGGGTTCTCCATTCAGGGCTACTCTTGCCAGCGGGACTCTGTTCGTGCCTCATCTTGCCTGCATGGCTGCTCTACTCGGGCCTATTCTTGCCTGCGGGACTCTGTTCGGGCCTATCCTTGCTGCGGGAATCTCCGTTCGGGCATACCCTGGCCTGCGGGACTCCGTTCGGGCCTATTCTGGCCTGCGGGACTCTGTTTGGGCCTATGCTTGCCTGCAGGAATCTCTGTTCCGGCCTATTGTGGCCTGCAGGACTCCCCGTTCGGGCCTGTTCTGGCCTGCGGGACTCTGTTTGGGCCTATGCTTGCCTACGGGAATCTCCGTTCAGGCGTATGCTGGCCTGCGGTATTCTCAATTTGGGCATATTCTCTCGCCTGCGGGACTTTCCTTTGGGCCTATTCTCGCCTGCGCAACTCTCCGTTCGGGCCTATTCTTGCCTGCGGGACTCTCCGTTCCGGCCTATTCTTGCCTGCGGGTCTCTCCGTTCGGGACAATTCTGACCTGCAAAACTCTCCGTTCGGACCTAATCTAGCCTCTGGGAGTCTCCTTTGGGGTCTCCTGTTGCGTGCGGGGCTGCTCTATTCCAGCCTTTTGTGCTTACGGAGCTCCGATATTCGGTCCTGTTCTAGCATGCGGAGCTCCGCTACTCAGGCCTGATTGTGCGTGCGGGGCTCCGCTACTCGGGCCTGTTGGTGCATGCGGGGCTCCACTACTTGGGCCTGTTCGTGCATGCGGGGCTCCGCTACTCGGGTCTGTTCGTGCTTGCAGGGCTCTGCTACTCGGGCCTGTTCGTGCGTGCGGGGCTCCGCTATTCAGGCCTGATAGTGTGTGCGGGGCTCCTCTATTCAGGCCTGTCCTTCCCTGCGGGACTCTATTCGGGCCTATACTTCCCTGCGGGACTCTGTTCGGGCCTATTCTGGCCTGCGAGACTCTCCGTTTGCTCCTATCGTGGTCTGCGGGACCCTCGTTCGGGCCCATTCTCGCCTTCGAGACCCTCTGTTCGGGCTTTTCTGGCCTGCGGGACTCTCCGTTCGGGCCTATTCTTGTGAGCGGGTCTCTATTCGGGCCTATTTTTGCCTAAGGGCTCCTCTATTCGGGCCTATTCTGGCCTGCGGGACTCTCCGTTCGGGCCTATTCTCACCTGGGGAACTCTCCGTTCGGGCCTCTCTGGCCTTCGGGACTCTGTTCGGGTCTCTTCTTGCCAGCGGGGCTCTTCGTTTGGGCCTATTCTTGCCTGCAGGACTCTGTTCGGGCCTCTTCTTGCCTGCACAGCCCCTCTACTCGGGCCTCTTTTTGCCTGCGGGACTCTGTCCAGGCCTATTGTTGCCCCCGGAAAACTCCGTTCGGTCCTATTCTGGCTTGTGGGACTCTGTTCTGGCCTATGCTTGCCTGCGGGAATCTCCTTTCAGGGTTATGCTGACCTGTGGGATTCTCAGTTTGGGCGTATTCTCGCCTGCAGGACATCTCTTCGGGCCTATTCTCGCCCGCGGGACCCTCCGTTCGGTCGTTTCTGGCCTGCGGGACTCTCCGTTCGGGCCTAATCTTGGGAGCGGGAGCGGGACTCTACTCGGGCCTATTCTTGCCTAGGGGCCTCTTCTATTCGTGCTTATTCTTGCCAGTGGGACTCTGTTCAGACCCGTTCTTGCCTGCAGGATTCTGCGTTCGGGCTTATTCTTGCTTGCCGGACAGTGTTCGGGCGTCTTCTTGCCAGCACGGCTCCTCTACTCGGGCCTCATTTTGCCTTCGGGACACCGTTCGGGTCTATTCTTGGTCCGGGAATCTCCGTTCGGGCCTATGCTGGCCTGCTGGACTCTGTTCGGGCCTATGCTTGCCTGCGGGAATGGCCGTTCGGGCCTATGTTGGCCTGCGGGACTCTCCGTTCGGGCCTTTCTGGCCTGCGGGACTCTCCCTTCGGGCCTACTCTCTGGAGCGGGACTTTACTCGGGCCTATTCTTGCCTCCGGGGCTCCTCTATTCTTGCCTATTCTTGCCTCCGGGAATCTCCGTTCCGGCCTGTTCGGGCCTGCGGGACTCTGTTCGGGCCTATGCTTGCCTGCAGGAATCTCTCTTCCGCCCTACTCTGGCCTGCGGGACTCTGTTCGGGCCTATTCTTGCTCCGGGAATCTCCGTTCGGGCGTACCCTGGCTTGGGGGACTCTGTTCAGGCCTATGCTTGCCTGCATGGAATCTCTCTTCTGGCCTATTGTGGCCTGCAGGACTCTCCGTTCGGGCCTATTCTGGCCTGCAGGACTCTGTTTGGGCCTATGCTTGCATGCGGGAATCTCCGTTCAGGCGTACGCTGGCCTGTGGGTCTCTCCGTTCGGGCCTATTCTTGCCTGCGGGACTCTCCGTTTGGGCGTATTCTTGCCCGCGGGACTCTGTTCGGGCCTCTTCGTGCCTGCACGGCTCCTCTACTCGGGCCTATTTTTGCCTGTGGGACTCTATTGGGGCCTATTCTTGCCTCCGACAATCTCCGTTCGGGCCTATTCTGGCCTGCGGGACTCTTTGTTCGGGCCTAGGCTTCCCTTCGGCAATGTCCGTTCAGGCGTTTGCTGGCCTGCGGGACTCTGTTCGGGCCTTTGGTTGCTTTCGGAAATCCCCGTTCTGGCCTGTTCTGGCCTGCGGAATTCTGTTCGGGGCTATTCTTGCTCCGGGAATCTCTGTTTGGGACTATTCTGGCCTGTGGGACTCTGTTCGGGCCCATGCCTGCCTGCGGGGCTCTCTGTTCAGGCCTTTTTCGCCTACGGGACTCTCCGTTCGGGCCTATTCTCTGGAGCGGGACTTTAGTCGGGCCTATTCTTGCCTACGGGGCTCCTCTATTCTTGCCTCTGGCATTCTGTTCGGGCCCATTCTTGTCTGCGGGACTCTCCGTTTGAGCCTATTCTTGCCTGTGGGTTCTCCATTCAGGGCTACTCTTGCCAGCGGGACTCTGTTCGTGCCTCATCTTGCCTGCATGGCTGCTCTACTCGGGCCTATTCTTGCCTGCGGGACTCTGTTCGGGCCTATCCTTGCTGCGGGAATCTCCGTTCGGGCATACCCTGGCCTGCGGGACTCCGTTCGGGCCTATTCTGGCCTGCGGGACTCTGTTTGGGCCTATGCTTGCCTGCAGGAATCTCTGTTCCGGCCTATTGTGGCCTGCAGGACTCCCCGTTCGGGCCTGTTCTGGCCTGCGGGACTCTGTTTGGGCCTATGCTTGCCTACGGGAATCTCCGTTCAGGCGTATGCTGGCCTGCGGTATTCTCAATTTGGGCATATTCTCTCGCCTGCGGGACTTTCCTTTGGGCCTATTCTCGCCTGCGCAACTCTCCGTTCGGGCCTATTCTTGCCTGCGGGACTCTCCGTTCCGGCCTATTCTTGCCTGCGGGTCTCTCCGTTCGGGACAATTCTGACCTGCAAAACTCTCCGTTCGGACCTAATCTAGCCTCTGGGAGTCTCCTTTGGGGTCTCCTGTTGCGTGCGGGGCTGCTCTATTCCAGCCTTTTGTGCTTACGGAGCTCCGATATTCGGTCCTGTTCTAGCATGCGGAGCTCCGCTACTCAGGCCTGATTGTGCGTGCGGGGCTCCGCTACTCGGGCCTGTTGGTGCATGCGGGGCTCCACTACTTGGGCCTGTTCGTGCATGCGGAGCTCCGCTACTCGGGTCTGTTCCTGCTTGCAGGGCTCTGCTACTCGGGCCTGTTCGTGCGTGCGGGGCTCCGCTATTCAGGCCTGATAGTGTGTGCGGGGCTCCTCTATTCAGGCCTGTCCTTCCCTGCGGGACTCTATTCGGGCCTATACTTCCCTGCGGGACTCTGTTCGGGCCTATTCTGGCCTGCGAGACTCTCCGTTTGCTCCTATCGTGGTCTGCGGGACCCTCGTTCGGGCCCATTCTCGCCTTCGAGACCCTCCGTTCGGTCGTTTCTGGCCTGCGGGACTCTCCGTTCGGGCCTAATCTTGGGAGCGGGAGCGGGACTCTACTCGGGCCTATTCTTGCCTAGGGGCCTCTTCTATTCGTGCTTATTCTTTCCAGTGAGACTCTGTTCAGACCCGTTCTTGCCTGCAGGATTCTGCGTTCGGGCTTATTCTTGCTTGTCGGACAGTGTTCGGGCGTCTTCTTGCCAGCACGGCTCCTCTACTCGGGCCTCATTTTGCCTTCGGGACACCGTTCGGGTCTATTCTTGGTCCGGGAATCTCCGTTCGGGCCTATGCTGGCCTGCTGGACTCTGTTCGGGCCTATGCTTGCCTGCGGGAATGGCCGTTCGGGCCTATGTTGGCCTGCGGGACTCTCCGTTCGGGCCTTTCTGGCCTGCGGGACTCTCCCTTCGGGCCTACTCTCTGGAGCGGGACTTTACTCGGGCCTATTCTTGCCTCCGGGGCTCCTCTATTCTTGCCTATTCTTGCCTCCGGGAATCTCCGTTCCGGCCTGTTCAGGCCTGCGGGACTCTGTTCGGGCCTATGCTTGCCTGCAGGAATCTCTGTTCCGGCCTGTTCGGGCCTGCGGGACTCTGTTCGGGCCTATGCTTGCCTGCAGGAATCTCTCTTCCGCCCTACTCTGGCCTGCGGGACTCTGTTCGGGCCTATTCTTGCTCCGGGAATCTCCGTTCGGGCGTACCCTGGCTTGCGGAACTCTGTTCAGGCCTATGCTTGCCTGCATGGAATCTCTCTTCTGGCCTATTGTGGCCTGCAGGACTCTCCGTTCGGGCCTATTCTGGCCTGCAGGACTCTGTTTGGGCCTATGCTTGCCTGCGGGAATCTCCGTTCAGGCGTACGCTGGCCTGTGGGTCTCTCCGTTCGGGCCTATTCTTGCCTGCGGGACTCTCCGTTTGGGCGTATTCTTGCCCGCGGGACTCTGTTCGGGCCTCTTCTTGCCTGCACGGCTCCTCTACTCGGGCCTATTTTTGCCTGTGGGACTCTATTGGGGCCTATTCTTGCCTCCGACAATCTCCGTTCGGGCCTATTCTGGCCTGCGGGACTCTTCGTTCGGGCCTAGGCTTCCCTTCGGCAATGTCCGTTCAGGCGTATGCTGGCCTGCGGGACTCTGTTCGGGCCTTTGGTTGCTTTCGGAAATCCCCGTTCTGGCCTGTTCTGGCCTGCGGAATTCTGTTCGGGGCTATTCTTGCTCCGGGAATCTCTGTTTGGGACTATTCTGGCCTGTGGGACTCTGTTCGGGCCCATGGCTGCCTGCGGGGGTCTCTGTTCAGGCCTTTTTCGCCTACGGGACTCTCCGTTCGGGCCTATTCTCTGGAGCGGGACTTTAGTCGGGCCTATTCTTGCCTACGGGGCTCCTCTATTCTTGCCTCTGGCATTCTGTTCGGGCCTATTCTTGTCTGCGGGACTCTCCGTTTGAGCCTATTCTTGCCTGTGGGTTCTCCATTCAGGGCTACTCTTGCCAGCGGGACTCTGTTCGTGCCTCATCTTGCCTGCATGGCTGCTCTACTCGGGCCTATTCTTGCCTGCGGGACTCTGTTCGGGCCTATCCTTGCTGCGGGAATCTCCGTTCGGGCATACCCTGGCCTGCGGGACTCCGTTCGGGCCTATTCTGGCCTGCGGGACTCTGTTTGGGCCTATGCTTGCCTGCAGGAATCTCTGTTCCGGCCTATTGTGGCCTGCAGGACTCCCCGTTCGGGCCTGTTCTGGCCTGCGGGACTCTGTTTGGGCCTATGCTTGCCTACGGGAATCTCCGTTCAGGCGTATGCTGGCCTGCGGTATTCTCAATTTGGGCATATTCTCTCGCCTCCGGGACTTTCCTTTGGGCCTATTCTCGCCTGCGCAACTCTCCGTTCGGGCCTATTCTTGCCTGCGGGACTCTCCGTTCCGGCCTATTCTTGCCTGCGGGTCTCTCCGTTCGGGACAATTCTGACCTGCAAAACTCTCCGTTCGGACCTAATCTAGCCTCTGGGAGTCTCCTTTGGGGTCTCCTGTTGCGTGCGGGGCTGCTCTATTCCAGCCTTTTGTGCTTACGGAGCTCCGATATTCAGTCCTGTTCTAGCATGCGGAGCTCCGCTACTCAGGCCTGATTGTGCGTGCGGGGCTCCGCTACTCGGGCCTGTTGGTGCATGCGGGGCTCCACTACTTGGGCCTGTTCGTGCATGCGGGGCTCCGCTACTCGGGTCTGTTCGTGCTTGCAGGGCTCTGCTACTCGGGCCTGTTCGTGCGTGCGGGGCTCCGCTATTCAGGCCTGATAGTGTGTGCGGGGCTCCTCTATTCAGGCCTGTCCTTCCCTGCGGGACTCTATTCGGGCCTATACTTCCCTGCGGGACTCTGTTCGGGCCTATTCTGGCCTGCGAGACTCTCCGTTTGCTCCTATCGTGGTCTGCGGGACCCTCGTTGGGGCCCATTCTCGCCTTCGAGACCCTCTGTTCGGGCTTTTCTGGCCTGCGGGACTCTCCGTTCGGGCCTATTCTTGTGAGCGGGTCTCTATTCGGGCCTATTTTTGCCTAAGGGCTCCTCTATTCGGGCCTATTCTGGCCTGCGGGACGCTCCGTTCGGGCCTATTCTCACCTGGGGAACTCTCCGTTCGGGCCTCTCTGGCCTTCGGGACTCTGTTCGGGTCTCTTCTTGCCAGCGGGGCTCTTCGTTTGGGCCTATTCTTGCCTGCAGGACTCTGTTCGGGCCTCTTCTTGCCTGCACAGCCCCTCTACTCGGGCCTCTTTTTGCCTGCGGGACTCTGTCCAGGCCTATTGTTGCCCCCGGAAAACTCCGTTCGGTCCTATTCTGGCTTGTGGGACTCTGTTCGGGCCTATGCTTGCCTGCGGGAATCTCCTTTCAGGGTTATGCTGACCTGTGGGATTCTCAGTTTGGGCGTATTCTCGCCTGCAGGACATCTCCTCGGGCCTATTCTCGCCCGCGGGACCCTCCGTTCCGTCGTTTCTGGCCTGCGGGACTCTCTGTTCGGGCCTATTCTCACCTGGGGAACTCTCCGTTCGGGCCTCTCTGGCCTTCGGGACTCTGTTCGGGTCTCTTCTTGCCAGCGGGGCTCTTCGTTTGGGCCTATTCTTGCCTGCAGGACTCTGTTCGGGCCTCTTCTTGCCTGCACAGCCCCTCTACTCGGGCCTCTTTTTGCCTGCGGGACTCTGTCCAGGCCTATTGTTGCCCCCGGAAAACTCCGTTCGGTCCTATTCTGGCTTGTGGGACTCTGTTCGGGCCTATGCTTGCCTGCGGGAATCTCCTTTCAGGGTTATGCTGACCTGTGGGATTCTCAGTTTGGGCGTATTCTCGCCTGCAGGACATCTCTTCGGGCCTATTCTCGCCCGCGGGACCCTCCGTTCGGTCGTTTCTGGCCTGCGGGACTCTCCGTTCGGGCCTAATCTTGGGAGCGGGAGCGGGACTCTACTCGGGCCTATTCTTGCCTAGGGGCCTCTTCTATTCGTGCTTATTCTTGCCAGTGGGACTCTGTTCAGACCCGTTCTTGCCTGCAGGATTCTGCGTTCGGGCTTATTCTTGCTTGTCGGACAGTGTTCGGGCGTCTTCTTGCCAGCACGGCTCCTCTACTCGGGCCTCATTTTGCCTTCGGGACACCGTTCGGGTCTATTCTTGGTCCGGGAATCTCCGTTCGGGCCTATGCTGGCCTGCTGGACTCTGTTCGGGCCTATGCTTGCCTGCGGGAATGGCCGTTCGGGCCTATGTTGGCCTGCGGGACTCTCCGTTCGGGCCTTTCTGGCCTGCGGGACTCTCCGTTCGGGCCTACTCTCTGGAGCGGGACTTTACTCGGGCCTATTCTTGCCTCCGGGGCTCCTCTATTCTTGCCTATTCTTGCCTCCGGGAATCTCCGTTCCGGCCTGTTCGGGCCTGCGGGACTCTGTTCGGGCCTATGCTTGCCTGCAGGAATCTCTCTTCCGCCCTACTCTGGCCTGCGGGACTCTGTTCGGGCCTATTCTTGCTCCGGGAATCTCCGTTCGGGCGTACCCTGGCTTGCGGAACTCTGTTCAGGCCTATGCTTGCCTGCATGGAATCTCTCTTCTGGCCTATTGTGGCCTGCAGGACTCTCCGTTCGGGCCTATTCTGGCCTGCAGGACTCTGTTTGGGCCTATGCTTGCCTGCGGGAATCTCCGTTCAGGCGTACGCTGGCCTGTGGGTCTCTCCGTTCGGGCCTATTCTTGCCTGCGGGACTCTCCGTTTGGGCGTATTCTTGCCCGCGGGACTCTGTTCGGGCCTCTTCTTGCCTGCACGGCTCCTCTACTCGGGCCTATTTTTGCCTGTGGGACTCTATTGGGGCCTATTCTTGCCTCCGACAATCTCCGTTCGGGCCTATTCTGGCCTGCGGGACTCTTCGTTCGGGCCTAGGCTTCCCTTGGGCAATGTCCGTTCAGGCGTATGCTGGCCTGCGGGACTCTGTTCGGGCCTTTGGTTGCTTTCGGAAATCCCCGTTCTGGCCTGTTCTGGCCTGCGGAATTCTGTTCGGGGCTATTCTTGCTCCGGGAATCTCTGTTTGGGACTATTCTGGCCTGTGGGACTCTGTTCGGGCCCATGCCTGCCTGCGGGGCTCTCTGTTCAGGCCTTTTTCGCCTACGGGACTCTCCGTTCGGGCCTATTCTCTGGAGCGGGACTTTAGTCGGGCCTACTCTTGCCTACGGGGCTCCTCTATTCTTGCCTCTGGGATTCTGTTCGGGCCTATTCTTGTCTGTGGGTTCTCCATTCAGGGCTACTCTTGCCAGCGGGACTCTGTTCGTGCCTCATCTTGCCTGCATGGCTGCTCTACTCGGGCCTATTCTTGCCTGCGGGACTCTGTTCGGGCCTATCCTTGCTGCGGGAATCTCCGTTCGGGCATACCCTGGCCTGCGGGACTCCGTTCGGGCCTATTCTGGCCTGCGGGACTCTGTTTGGGCCTATGCTTGCCTGCAGGAATCTCTGTTCCGGCCTATTGTGGACTGCAGGACTCCCCGTTCGGGCCTGTTCTGGCCTGCGGGACTCTGTTTGGGCCTATGCTTGCCTACGGGAATCTCCGTTCAGGCGTATGCTGGCCTGCGGTATTCTCAATTTGGGCATATTCTCTCGCCTGCGGGACTTTCCTTTGGGCCTATTCTCGCCTGCGCAACTCTCCGTTCGGGCCTATTCTTGCCTGCGGGACTCTCCGTTCCGGCCTATTCTTGCCTGCGGGTCTCTCCGTTCGGGACAATTCTGACCTGCAAAACTCTCCGTTCGGACCTAATCTAGCCTCTGGGAGTCTCCTTTGGGGTCTCCTGTTGCGTGCGGGGCTGCTCTATTCCAGCCTTTTGTGCTTACGGAGCTCAGATATTCGGTCCTGTTCTAGCATGCGGAGCTCCGCTACTCAGGCCTGATTGTGCGTGCGGGGCTCCGGTACTCGGGCCTGTTGGTGCATGCGGGGCTCCACTACTTGGGCCTGTTCGTGCATGCGGGGCTCCGCTACTCGGGTCTGTTCGTGCTTGCAGGGCTCTGCTACTCGGGCCTGTTCGTGCGTGCGGGGCTCCGCTATTCAGGCCTGATAGTGTGTGCGGGGCTCCTCTATTCAGGCCTGTCCTTCCCTGCGGGACTCTATTCGGGCGTATACTTCCCTGCGGGACTCTGATTGGGCCTATTCTGGCCTGCGAGACTCTCCGTTCGCTCCTATCGTGGTCTGCGGGACCCTCGTTCGGGCCCATTCTCGCATTCGAGACCCCCTGTTCGGGCTTTTCTGGCCTGCGGGACTCTCCGTTCGGGCCTATTCTTGTGAGCGGGTCTCTATTCGGGCCTATTTTTGCCTAAGGGCTCCTCTATTCGGGCCTATTCTGGCCTGCGGGACGCTCCGTTCGGGCCTATTCTCACCTGGAGAACTCTCCGTTCGGGCCTCTCTGGCCTTCGGGACTCTGTTCGGGTCTCTTCTTGCCAGCGGGGCTCTTCGTTTGGGCCTATTCTTGCCTGCAGGACTCTGTTCGGGCCTCTTCTTGCCTGCACAGCCCCTCTACTCGGGCCTCTTTTTGCCTGCGGGACTCTGTCCAGGCCTATTGTTGCCCCCGGAAAACTCCGTTCGGTCCTATTCTGGCTTGTGGGACTCTGTTCGGGCCTATGCTTGCCTGCGGGAATCTCCTTTCAGGGTTATGCTGACCTGTGGGATTCTCAGTTTGGGCGTATTCTCGCCTGCAGGACATCTCTTCGGGCCTATTCTCGCCCGCGGGACCCTCCGTTCCGTCGTTTCTGGCCTGCGGGACTCTCTGTTCGGGCCTATTCTCACCTGGGGAACTCTCCGTTCGGGCCTCTCTGGCCTTCGGGACTCTGTTCGGGTCTCTTCTTGCCAGCGGGGCTCTTCGTTTGGGCCTATTCTTGCCTGCAGGACTCTGTTCGGGCCTCTTCTTGCCTGCACAGCCCCTCTACTCGGGCCTCTTTTTGCCTGCGGGACTCTGTCCAGGCCTATTGTTGCCCCCGGAAAACTCCGTTCGGTCCTATTCTGGCTTGTGGGACTCTGTTCGGGCCTATGCTTGCCTGCGGGAATCTCCTTTCAGGGTTATGCTGACCTGTGGGATTCTCAGTTTGGGCGTATTCTCGCCTGCAGGACATCTCTTCGGGCCTATTCTCGCCCGCGGGACCCTCCGTTCGGTCGTTTCTGGCCTGCGGGACTCTCCGTTCGGGCCTAATCTTGGGAGCGGGAGCGGGACTCTACTCGGGCCTATTCTTGCCTAGGGGCCTCTTCTATTCGTGCTTATTCTTGCCAGTGGGACTCTGTTCAGACCCGTTCTTGCCTGCAGGATTCTGCGTTCGGGCTTATTCTTGCTTGCCGGACAGTGTTCGGGCGTCTTCTTGCCAGCACGGCTCCTCTACTCGGGCCTCATTTTGCCTTCGGGACACCGTTCGGGTCTATTCTTGGTCCGGGAATCTCCGTTCGGGCCTATGCTGGCCTGCTGGACTCTGTTCGGGCCTATGCTTGCCTGCGGGAATGGCCGTTCGGGCCTATGTTGGCCTGCGGGACTCTCCGTTCGGGCCTTTCTGGCCTGCGGGACTCTCCGTTCGGGCCTATTCTCTGGAGCGGGACTTTACTCGGGCCTATTCTTGCCTCCGGGGCTCCTCTATTCTTGCCTATTCTTGCCTCCGGGAATCTCCGTTCCGGCCTGTTCGGGCCTGCGGGACTCTGTTCGGGCCTATGCTTGCCTGCAGGAATCTCTCTTCCGCCCTACTCTGGCCTGCGGGACTCTGTTCGGGCCTATTCTTGCTCCGGGAATCTCCGTTCGGGCGTACCCTGGCTTGCGGAACTCTGTTCAGGCCTATGCTTGCCTGCATGGAATCTCTGTTCCGCCCTACTCTGGCCTGCGGGACTCTGTTCGGGCCTCTTCTTGCCTGCACGGCTCCTCTACTCGGGCCTATTTTTGCCTGTGGGACTCTATTGGGGCCTATTCTTGCCTCCGACAATCTCCGTTCGGGCCTATTCTGGCCTGCGGGACTCTTCGTTCGGGCCTATTCTCACCTGGGGAACTCTTCGTTCGGGCCTCTCTGGTCTTCGGGACTCTGTTCGGGTCTCTTCTTGCCAGCGGGGCTCTTCGTTTGGGCCTATTCTTGCCTGCAGGACTCTGTTCGGGCCTCTTCTTGACTGCACAGCCCCTCTACTCTGGCCTCTTTTTGCCTGCGGGACTCTGTCCAGGCCTATTGTTGCCCCCGGAAAACTCCGTTCGGTCCTATTCTGGCTTTTGGGACTCTGTTCGGGCCTATGCTTGCCTGCGGGAATCTCCTTTCAGGGTTATGCTGACCTGTGGGATTCTCAGTTTGGGCGTATTCTCGCCTGCAGGACATCACTTCGGGCCTATTCTCGATCACGGGACCCTCCGTTCGGTCGTTTCTGGCCTGCGGGACTCTCCGTTCGGGCCTACTCTCTGGAGCGGGACTTTACTCGGGCCTATTCTTGCCTCCGGGGCTCATCTATTCTTGCCTATTCTTGCCTCCGGGAATCTCCGTTCTGGCCTGTTCGGGCCTGCTGGACTCTGTTTGGGCCTATGCTTGCCTGCAGGAATCTCTCTTCCGCCCTACTCTGACCTGCGGGACTCTGTTCAGGCCTATTCTTGCTCCGGGAATCTCTGTTCGGGCGTACCCTGGCTTGCGGGACTCTGTTCGGGCCTATGCTTGCCTGCATGGAATCTCTCTTCTGGCCTATTGTGGCCTGCAGGACTCTCCGTTCGGGCCTATGCTGGCCTGCTGGACTCTGTTCGGGCCTATGCTTGCCTGCGGGAATGGCCGTTCGGGCCTATGTTGGCCTGCGGGACTCTCCGTTCGGGCCTTTCTGGCCTGCGGGACTCTCCGTTCGGGCCTACTCTCTGCAGCGGGACTTTACTCGGGCCTATTCTTGCCTCCGGGGCTCCTCTATTCTTGCCTATTCTTGCCTCCGGGAATCTCCGTTCTGGCCTGTTCGGGTCTGCTGGACTCTGTTCGGGCCTATGCTTGCCTGCAGGAATCTCTGTTCCGACCTACTCTGTCCTGCGGGACTCTGTTCGGGCCTATTCTTGCTCCGGGAATCTCTGTTCGGGCGTACCCTGGCTTGCGGGACTCTGTTCGGGCCTATGCTCGCCTGCATGGAATCTCTCTTCTGGTCTATTGTGGCCTGCGGGACTCTCCGTTCGGGCCTATTCTTGTGAGCGGGTCTCTATTCGGGCCTATTTTTGCCTAAGGGCTCCTCTATTCGGGCCTATTCTGGCCTGCGGGACGTTCCGTTCGGGCCTATTCTCACCTGGGGAACTCTCCGTTCAGGCCTCTCTGGCCTTCGGGACTCTGTTCGGGTCTCTTCTTGCCAGCGGGGCTCTTCGTTTGGGCCTATTCTTGCCTGCAGGACTCTGTTCGGGCCTCTTCTTGCCTGCACAGCCCCTCTACTCGGGCCTCTTTTTGCCTGCGGGACTCTGTCCAGGCCTATTGTTGCCCCCGGAAAACTCCGTTCGGTCCTATTCTGGCTTGTGGGACTCTGTTCTGGCCTATGCTTGCCTGCGGGAATCTCCTTTCAGGGTTATGCTGACCTGTGGGATTCTCAGTTTGGGCGTATTCTCGCCTGCAGGACATCTCTTCGGGCCTATTCTCGCCCGCGGGACCCTCCGTTCGGTCGTTTCTGGCCTGCGGGACTCTCCGTTCGGGCCTAATCTTGGGAGCGGGAGCGGGACTCTACTCGGGCCTATTCTTGCCTAGGGGCCTCTTCTATTCGTGCTTATTCTTGCCAGTGGGACTCTGTTCAGACCCGTTCTTGCCTGCAGGATTCTGCGTTCGGGCTTATTCTTGCTTGCCGGACAGTGTTCGGGCGTCTTCTTGCCAGCACGGCTCCTCTACTCGGGCCTCATTTTGCCTTCGGGACACCGTTCGGGTCTATTCTTGGTCCGGGAATCTCCGTTCGGGCCTATGCTGGCCTGCTGGACTCTGTTCGGGCCTATGCTTGCCTGCGGGAATGGCCGTTCGGGCCTATGTTGGCCTGCGGGACTCTCCGTTCGGGCCTTTCTGGCCTGCGGGACTCTCCGTTCGGGCCTATTCTCTGGAGCGGGACTTTACTCGGGCCTATTCTTGCCTCCGGGGCTCCTCTATTCTTGCCTATTCTTGCCTCCGGGAATCTCCGTTCTGGCCTGTTCGGGCCTGCGGGACTCTGTTCGGGCCTATGCTTGCCTGCAGGAATCTCTCTTCCGCCCTACTCTGGCCTGCGGGACTCTGTTCGGGCCTATTCTTGCTCCGGGAATCTCCGTTCGGGCGTACCCTGGCTTGCGGAACTCTGTTCAGGCCTATGCTTGCCTGCATGGAATCTCTGTTCCGCCCTACTCTGGCCTGCGGGACTCTGTTCGGGCCTCTTCTTGCCTGCACGGCTCCTCTACTCAGGCCTATTTTTGCCTGTGGGACTCTATTGGGGCCTATTCTTGCCTCCGACAATCTCCGTTCGGGCCCATTCTGGCCTGCGGGACTCTTCGTTCGGGCCTAGGCTTCCCTTCTCAATGTCCGTTCAGGCGTTTGCTGGCCTGCGGGACTCTGTTCGGGCCTTTGGTTGCTTTCGGAAATCCCCGTTCTGGCCTGTTCTGGCCTGCGGAATTCTGTTCGGGGCTATTCTTGCTCCGGGAATCTCTGTTTGGGACTATTCTGGCCTGTGGGACTCTGTTCGGGCCCATGCCTGCCTGCGGGGCTCTCTGTTCAGGCCTTTTTCGCCTACGGGACTCTCCGTTCGGGCCTATTCTCTGGAGCGGGACTTTAGTCGGGCCTATTCTTGCCTACGGGGCTCCTCTATTCTTGCCTCTGGCATTCTGTTCGGGCCTATTCTTGTCTGCGGGACTCTCCGTTTGAGCCTATTCTTGCCTGTGGGTTCTCCATTCAGGGCTACTCTTGCCAGCGGGACTCTGTTCGTGCCTCATCTTGCCTGCATGGCTGCTCTACTCGGGCCTATTCTTGCCTGCGGGACTCTGTTCGGGCCTATCCTTGCTGCGGGAATCTCCGTTCGGGCATACCCTGGCCTGCGGGACTCCGTTCGGGCCTATTCTGGCCTGCGGGACTCTGTTTGGGCCTATGCTTGCCTGCAGGAATCTCTGTTCCGGCCTATTGTGGCCTGCAGGACTCCCCGTTCGGGCCTGTTCTGGCCTGCGGGACTCTGTTTGGGCCTATGCTTGCCTACGGGAATCTCCGTTCAGGCGTATGCTGGCCTGCGGTATTCTCAATTTGGGCATATTCTCTCGCCTGCGGGACTTTCCTTTGGGCCTATTCTCGCCTGCGCAACTCTCCGTTCGGGCCTATTCTTGCCTGCGGGACTCTCCGTTCCGGCCTATTCTTGCCTGCGGGTCTCTCCGTTCGGGACAATTCTGACCTGCAAAACTCTCCGTTCGGACCTAATCTAGCCTCTGGGAGTCTCCTTTGGGGTCTCCTGTTGCGTGCGGGGCTGCTCTATTCCAGCCTTTTGTGCTTACGGAGCTCCGATATTCGGTCCTGTTCTAGCATGCGGAGCTCCGCTACTCAGGCCTGATTGTGCGTGCGGGGCTCCGCTACTCGGGCCTGTTGGTGCATGCGGGGCTCCACTACTTGGGCCTGTTCGTGCATGCGGGGCTCCGCTACTCGGGTCTGTTCGTGCTTGCAGGGCTCTGCTACTCGGGCCTGTTCGTGCGTGCGGGGCTCCGCTATTCAGGCCTGATAGTGTGTGCGGGGCTCCTCTCTTCAGGCCTGTCCTTCCCTGCGGGACTCTATTCGGGCCTATACTTCCCTGCGGGACTCTGTTCGGGCCTATTCTGGCCTGCGAGACTCTCCGTTCGCTCCTATCGTGGTCTGCGGGACCCTCGTTCGGGCCCATTCTCGCCTTCGAGACCCTCTGTTCGGGCTTTTCTGGCCTGCGGGACTCTCCGTTCGGGCCTATTCTTGTGAGCGGGTCTCTATTCGGGCCTATTTTTGCCTAAGGGCTCCTCTATTCGGGCCTATTCTGGCCTGCGGGACGCTCCGTTCGGGCCTATTCTCACCTGGGGAACTCTCCGTTCGGGCCTCTCTGGCCTTCGGGACTCTGTTCGGGTCTCTTCTTGCCAGCGGGGCTCTTCGTTTGGGCCTATTCTTGCCTGCAGGACTCTGTTCGGGCCTCTTCTTGCCTGCACAGCCCCTCTACTCGGGCCTCTTTTTGCCTGCGGGACTCTGTCCAGGCCTATTGTTGCCCTCGGAGAACTCCGTTCGGTCCTATTCTGGCTTGTGGAACTCTGTTCGGGCCTATGCTTGCCTGCGGGAATCTCCTTTCAGGGTTATGCTGATCTGTGGGATTCTCAGTTTGGGCGTATTCTCGCCTGCAGGACATCTCCTCGGGCCTATTCTCGCCCGCGGGACCCTCAGTTCGGTCGTTTCTGGCCTGCGGGACTCTCTGTTCGGGCCTATTCTCACCTGGGGAACTCTCCGTTCGGGCCTCTCTGGCCTTCGGGACTCTGTTCGGGTCTCTTCTTGCCAGCGGGGCTCTTCGTTTGGGCCTATTCTTGCCTGCAGGACTCTGTTCGGGCCTCTTCTTGCCTGCACAGCCCCTCTACTCGGGCCTCTTTTTGCCTGCGGGACTCTGTCCAGGCCTATTGTTGCCCCCGGAAAACTCCGTTCGGTCCTATTCTGGCTTGTGGGACTCTGTTCTGGCCTATGCTTGCCTGCGGGAATCTCCTTTCAGGGTTATGCTGACCTGTGGGATTCTCAGTTTGGGCGTATTCTCGCCTGCAGGACATCTCTTCGGGCCTATTCTCGCCCGCGGGACCCTCCGTTCGGTCGTTTCTGGCCTGCGGGACTCTCCGTTCGGGCCTAATCTTGGGAGCGGGAGCGGGACTCTACTCGGGCCTATTCTTGCCTAGGGGCCTCTTCTATTCGTGCTTATTCTTGCCAGTGGGACTCTGTTCAGACCCGTTCTTGCCTGCAGGATTCTGCGTTCGGGCTTATTCTTGCTTGCCGGACAGTGTTCGGGCGTCTTCTTGCCAGCACGGCTCCTCTACTCGGGCCTCATTTTGCCTTCGGGACACCGTTCGGGTCTATTCTTGGTCCGGGAATCTCCGTTCGGGCCTATGCTGGCCTGCTGGACTCTGTTCGGGCCTATGCTTGCCTGCGGGAATGGCCGTTCGGGCCTATGTTGGCCTGCGGGACTCTCCGTTCGGGCCTTTCTGGCCTGCGGGACTCTCCGTTCGGGCCTATTCTCTGGAGCGGGACTTTACTCGGGCCTATTCTTGCCTCCGGGGCTCCTCTATTCTTGCCTATTCTTGCCTCCGGGAATCTCCGTTCTGGCCTGTTCGGGCCTGCGGGACTCTGTTCGGGCCTATGCTTGCCTGCAGGAATCTCTCTTCCGCCCTACTCTGGCCTGCGGGACTCTGTTCGGGCCTATTCTTGCTCCGGGAATCTCCGTTCGGGCGTACCCTGGCTTGCGGAACTCTGTTCAGGCCTATGCTTGCCTGCATGGAATCTCTGTTCCGCCCTACTCTGGCCTGCGGGACTCTGTTCGGGCCTCTTCTTGCCTGCACGGCTCCTCTACTCAGGCCTATTTTTGCCTGTGGGACTCTATTGGGGCCTATTCTTGCCTCCGACAATCTCCGTTCGGGCCCATTCTGGCCTGCGGGACTCTTCGTTCGGGCCTAGGCTTCCCTTCTCAATGTCCGTTCAGGCGTTTGCTGGCCTGCGGGACTCTGTTCGGGCCTTTGGTTGCTTTCGGAAATCCCCGTTCTGGCCTGTTCTGGCCTGCGGAATTCTGTTCGGGGCTATTCTTGCTCCGGGAATCTCTGTTTGGGACTATTCTGGCCTGTGGGACTCTGTTCGGGCCCATGCCTGCCTGCGGGGCTCTCTGTTCAGGCCTTTTTCGCCTACGGGACTCTCCGTTCGGGCCTATTCTCTGGAGCGGGACTTTAGTCGGGCCTATTCTTGCCTACGGGGCTCCTCTATTCTTGCCTCTGGCATTCTGTTTGGGCCTATTCTTGTCTGCGGGACTCTCCGTTTGAGCCTATTCTTGCCTGTGGGTTCTCCATTCAGGGCTACTCTTGCCAGCGGGACTCTCTTCGTGCCTCATCTTGCCTGCATGGCTGCTCTACTCGGGCCTATTCTTGCCTGCGGGACTCTGTTCGGGCCTATCCTTGCTGCGGGAATCTCCGTTCGGGCATACCCTGGCCTGCGGGACTCCGTTCGGGCCTATTCTGGCCTGCGGGACTCTGTTTGGGCCTATGCTTGCCTGCAGGAATCTCTGTTCCGGCCTATTGTGGCCTGCAGGACTCCCCGTTCGGGCCTGTTCTGGCCTGCGGGACTCTGTTTGGGCCTATGCTTGCCTACGGGAATCTCCGTTCAGGCGTATGCTGGCCTGCGGTATTCTCAATTTGGGCATATTCTCTCGCCTGCGGGACTTTCCTTTGGGCCTATTCTCGCCTGCGCAACTCTCCGTTCGGGCCTATTCTTGCCTGCGGGACTCTCCGTTCCGGCCTATTCTTGCCTGCGGGTCTCTCCGTTCGGGACAATTCTGACCTGCAAAACTCTCCGTTCGGACCTAATCTAGCCTCTGGGAGTCTCCTTTGGGGTCTCCTGTTGCGTGCGGGGCTGCTCTATTCCAGCCTTTTGTGCTTACGGAGCTCCGATATTCGGTCCTGTTCTAGCATGCGGAGCTCCGCTACTCAGGCCTGATTGTGCGTGCGGGGCTCCGCTACTCGGGCCTGTTGGTGCATGCGGGGCTCCACTACTTGGGCCTGTTCGTGCATGCGGGGCTCCGCTACTCGGGTCTGTTCGTGCTTGCAGGGCTCTGCTACTCGGGCCTGTTCGTGCGTGCGGGGCTCCGCTATTCAGGCCTGATAGTGTGTGCGGGGCTCCTCTCTTCAGGCCTGTCCTTCCCTGCGGGACTCTATTCGGGCCTATACTTCCCTGCGGGACTCTGTTCGGGCCTATTCTGGCCTGCGAGACTCTCCGTTCGCTCCTATCGTGGTCTGCGGGACCCTCGTTCGGGCCCATTCTCGCCTTCGAGACCCTCTGTTCGGGCTTTTCTGGCCTGCGGGACTCTCCGTTCGGGCCTATTCTTGTGAGCGGGTCTCTATTCGGGCCTATTTTTGCCTAAGGGCTCCTCTATTCGGGCCTATTCTGGCCTGCGGGACGCTCCGTTCGGGCCTATTCTCACCTGGGGAACTCTCCGTTCGGGCCTCTCTGGCCTTCGGGACTCTGTTCGGGTCTCTTCTTGCCAGCGGGGCTCTTCGTTTGGGCCTATTCTTGCCTGCAGGACTCTGTTCGGGCCTCTTCTTGCCTGCACAGCCCCTCTACTCGGGCCTCTTTTTGCCTGCGGGACTCTGTCCAGGCCTATTGTTGCCCTCGGAGAACTCCGTTCGGTCCTATTCTGGCTTGTGGAACTCTGTTCGGGCCTATGCTTGCCTGCGGGAATCTCCTTTCAGGGTTATGCTGATCTGTGGGATTCTCAGTTTGGGCGTATTCTCGCCTGCAGGACATCTCCTCGGGCCTATTCTCGCCCGCGGGACCCTCAGTTCGGTCGTTTCTGGCCTGCGGGACTCTCTGTTCGGGCCTATTCTCACCTGGGGAACTCTCCGTTCGGGCCTCTCTGGCCTTCGGGACTCTGTTCGGGTCTCTTCTTGCCAGCGGGGCTCTTCGTTTGGGCCTATTCTTGCCTGCAGGACTCTGTTCGGGACTCTTCTTGCCTGCACAGCCCCTCTACTCGGGCCTCTTTTTGCCTGCGGGACTCTGTCCAGGCCTATTGTTGCCCCCGGAAAACTCCGTTCGGTCCTATTCTGGCTTGTGGGACTCTGTTCGGGCCTATGCTTGCCTGCGGGAATCTCCTTTCAGGGTTATGCTGACCTGTGGGATTCTCAGTTTGGGCGTATTCTCGCCTGCAGGACATCTCTTCGGGCCTATTCTCGCCCGCGGGACCCTCCGTTCGGTCGTTTCTGGCCTGCGGGACTCTCCGTTCGGGCCTAATCTTGGGAGCGGGAGCGGGACTCTACTCGGGCCTATTCTTGCCTAGGGGCCTCTTCTATTCGTGCTTATTCTTGCCAGTGGGACTCTGTTCAGACCCGTTCTTGCCTGCAGGATTCTGCGTTCGGGCTTATTCTTGCTTGCCGGACAGTGTTCGGGCGTCTTCTTGCCAGCACGGCTCCTCTACTCGGGCCTCATTTTGCCTTCGGGACACCGTTCGGGTCTATTCTTGGTCCGGGAATCTCCGTTCGGGCCTATGCTGGCCTGCTGGACTCTGTTCGGGCCTATGCTTGCCTGCGGGAATGGCCGTTCGGGCCTATGTTGGCCTGCGGGACTCTCCGTTCGGGCCTTTCTGGCCTGCGGGACTCTCCGTTCGGGCCTATTCTCTGGAGCGGGACTTTACTCGGGCCTATTCTTGCCTCCGGGGCTCCTCTATTCTTGCCTATTCTTGCCTCCGGGAATCTCCGTTCTGGCCTGTTCGGGCCTGCGGGACTCTGTTCGGGCCTATGCTTGCCTGCAGGAATCTCTCTTCCGCCCTACTCTGGCCTGCGGGACTCTGTTCGGGCCTATTCTTGCTCCGGGAATCTCCGTTCGGGCGTACCCTGGCTTGCGGAACTCTGTTCAGGCCTATGCTTGCCTGCATGGAATCTCTGTTCCGCCCTACTCTGGCCTGCGGGACTCTGTTCGGGCCTCTTCTTGCCTGCACGGCTCCTCTACTCAGGCCTATTTTTGCCTGTGGGACTCTATTGGGGCCTATTCTTGCCTCCGACAATCTCCGTTCGGGCCCATTCTGGCCTGCGGGACTCTTCGTTCGGGCCTAGGCTTCCCTTCTCAATGTCCGTTCAGGCGTTTGCTGGCCTGCGGGACTCTGTTCGGGCCTTTGGTTGCTTTCGGAAATCCCCGTTCTGGCCTGTTCTGGCCTGCGGAATTCTGTTCGGGGCTATTCTTGCTCCGGGAATCTCTGTTTGGGACTATTCTGGCCTGTGGGACTCTGTTCGGGCCCATGCCTGCCTGCGGGGCTCTCTGTTCAGGCCTTTTTCGCCTACGGGACTCTCCGTTCGGGCCTATTCTCTGGAGCGGGACTTTAGTCGGGCCTATTCTTGCCTACGGGGCTCCTCTATTCTTGCCTCTGGCATTCTGTTCGGGCCTATTCTTGTCTGCGGGACTCTCCGTTTGAGCCTATTCTTGCCTGTGGGTTCTCCATTCAGGGCTACTCTTGCCAGCGGGACTCTGTTCGTGCCTCATCTTGCCTGCATGGCTGCTCTACTCGGGCCTATTCTTGCCTGCGGGACTCTGTTCGGGCCTATCCTTGCTGCGGGAATCTCCGTTCGGGCATACCCTGGCCTGCGGGACTCCGTTCGGGCCTATTCTGGCCTGCGGGACTCTGTTTGGGCCTATGCTTGCCTGCAGGAATCTCTGTTCCGGCCTATTGTGGCCTGCAGGACTCCCCGTTCGGGCCTGTTCTGGCCTGCGGGACTCTGTTTGGGCCTATGCTTGCCTACGGGAATCTCCGTTCAGGCGTATGCTGGCCTGCGGTATTCTCAATTTGGGCATATTCTCTCGCCTGCGGGACTTTCCTTTGGGCCTATTCTCGCCTGCGCAACTCTCCGTTCGGGCCTATTCTTGCCTGCGGGACTCTCCGTTCCGGCCTATTCTTGCCTGCGGGTCTCTCCGTTCGGGACAATTCTGACCTGCAAAACTCTCCGTTCGGACATAATCTAACCTCTGGGAGTCTCCTTTGGGGTCTCCTGTTGCGTGCGGGGCTGCTCTATTCCAGCCTTTTGTGCTTACGGAGCTCCGATATTCGGTCCTGTTCTAGCATGCGGAGCTCCGCTACTCAGGCCTGATTGTGCGTGCGGGGCTCCGCTACTCGGGCCTGTTGGTGCATGCGGGGCTCCACTACTTGGGCCTGTTCGTGCATGCGGGGCTCCGCTACTCGGGTCTGTTCGTGCTTGCAGGGCTCTGCTACTCGGGCCTGTTCGTGCGTGCGGGGCTCCGCTATTCAGGCCTGATAGTGTGTGCGGGGCTCCTCTATTCAGGCCTGTCCTTCCCTGCGGGACTCTATTCGGGCCTATACTTCCCTGCGGGACTCTGTTCGGGCGTATTCTGGCCTGCGAGACTCTCCGTTCGCTCCTATCGTGGTCTGCGGGACCCTCGTTCGGGCCCATTCTCGCCTTCGAGACCCTCTGTTCGGGCTTTTCTGGCCTGCGGGACTCTCCGTTCGGGCCTATTCTTGTGAGCGGGTCTCTATTCGGGCCTATTTTTGCCTAAGGGCTCCTCTATTCGGGCCTATTCTGGCCTGCGGGACGCTCCGTTCGGGCCTATTCTCACCTGGGGAACTCTCCGTTCGGGCCTCTCTGGCCTTCGGGACTCTGTTCGGGTCTCTTCTTGCCAGCGGGGCTCTTCGTTTGGGCCTATTCTTGCCTGCAGGACTCTGTTCGGGCCTCTTCTTGCCTGCACAGCCCCTCTACTCGGGCCTCTTTTTGCCTGCGGGACTCTGTCCAGGCCTATTGTTGCCCCCGGAAAACTCCGTTCGGTCCTATTCTGGCTTGTGGGACTCTGTTCGGGCCTATGCTTGCCTGCGGGAATCTCCTTTCAGGGTTATGCTGACCTGTGGGATTCTCAGTTTGGGCGTATTCTCGCCTGCAGGACATCTCCTCGGGCCTATTCTCGCCCGCGGGACCTTCCGTTCCGTCGTTTCTGGCCTGCGGGACTCTCTGTTCGGGCCTATTCTCACCTGGGGAACTCTCCGTTCGGGCCTCTCTGGCCTTCGGGACTCTGTTCGGGTCTCTTCTTGCCAGCGGGGCTCTTCGTTTGGGCCTATTCTTGCCTGCAGGACTCTGTTCGGGCCTCTTCTTGCCTGCACAGCCCCTCTACTCGGGCCTCTTTTTGCCTGCGGGACTCTGTCCAGGCCTATTGTTGCCCCCGGAAAACTCCGTTCGGTCCTATTCTGGCTTGTGGGACTCTGTTCGGGCCTATGCTTGCCTGCGGGAATCTCCTTTCAGGGTTATGCTGACCTGTGGGATTCTCAGTTTGGGCGTATTCTCGCCTGCAGGACATCTCTTCGGGCCTATTCTCGCCCGCGGGACCCTCCGTTCGGTCGTTTCTGGCCTGCGGGACTCTCCGTTCGGGCCTAATCTTGGGAGCGGGAGCGGGACTCTACTCGGGCCTATTCTTGCCTAGGGGCCTCTTCTATTCGTGCTTATTCTTGCCAGTGAGACTCTGTTCAGACCCGTTCTTGCCTGCAGGATTCTGCGTTCGGGCTTATTCTTGCTTGTCGGACAGTGTTCGGGCGTCTTCTTGCCAGCACGGCTCCTCTACTCGGGCCTCATTTTGCCTTCGGGACACCGTTCGGGTCTATTCTTGGTCCGGGAATCTCCGTTCGGGCCTATGCTGGCCTGCTGGACTCTGTTCGGGCCTATGCTTGCCTGCGGGAATGGCCGTTCGGGCCTATGTTGGCCTGCGGGACTCTCCGTTCGGGCCTTTCTGGCCTGCGGGACTCTCCGTTCGGGCCTATTCTCTGGAGCGGGACTTTACTCGGGCCTATTCTTGCCTCCGGGGCTCCTCTATTCTTGCCTATTCTTGCCTCCGGGAATCTCCGTTCTGGCCTGTTCGGGCCTGCGGGACTCTGTTCGGGCCTATGCTTGCCTGCAGGAATCTCTCTTCCGCCCTACTCTGGCCTGCGGGACTCTGTTCGGGCCTATTCTTGCTCCGGGAATCTCCGTTCGGGCGTACCCTGGCTTGCGGAACTCTGTTCAGGCCTATGCTTGCCTGCATGGAATCTCTGTTCCGCCCTACTCTGGCCTGCGGGACTCTGTTCGGGCCTCTTCTTGCCTGCACGGCTCCTCTACTCAGGCCTATTTTTGCCTGTGGGACTCTATTGGGGCCTATTCTTGCCTCCGACAATCTCCGTTCGGGCCCATTCTGGCCTGCGGGACTCTTCGTTCGGGCCTAGGCTTCCCTTCTCAATGTCCGTTCAGGCGTTTGCTGGCCTGCGGGACTCTGTTCGGGCCTTTGGTTGCTTTCGGAAATCCCCGTTCTGGCCTGTTCTGGCCTGCGGAATTCTGTTCGGGGCTATTCTTGCTCCGGGAATCTCTGTTTGGGACTATTCTGGCCTGTGGGACTCTGTTCGGGCCCATGCCTGCCTGCGGGGCTCTCTGTTCAGGCCTTTTTCGCCTACGGGACTCTCCGTTCGGGCCTATTCTCTGGAGCGGGACTTTAGTCGGGCCTATTCTTGCCTACGGGGCTCCTCTATTCTTGCCTCTGGCATTCTGTTCGGGCCTATTCTTGTCTGCGGGACTCTCCGTTTGAGCCTATTCTTGCCTGTGGGTTCTCCATTCAGGGCTACTCTTGCCAGCGGGACTCTGTTCGTGCCTCATCTTGCCTGCATGGCTGCTCTACTCGGGCCTATTCTTGCCTGCGGGACTCTGTTCGGGCCTATCCTTGCTGCGGGAATCTCCGTTCGGGCATACCCTGGCCTGCGGGACTCCGTTCGGGCCTATTCTGGCCTGCGGGACTCTGTTTGGGCCTATGCTTGCCTGCAGGAATCTCTGTTCCGGCCTATTGTGGCCTGCAGGACTCCCCGTTCGGGCCTGTTCTGGCCTGCGGGACTCTGTTTGGGCCTATGCTTGCCTACGGGAATCTCCGTTCAGGCGTATGCTGGCCTGCGGTATTCTCAATTTGGGCATATTCTCTCGCCTGCGGGACTTTCCTTTGGGCCTATTCTCGCCTGCGCAACTCTCCGTTCGGGCCTATTCTTGCCTGCGGGACTCTCCGTTCCGGCCTATTCTTGCCTGCGGGTCTCTCCGTTCGGGACAATTCTGACCTGCAAAACTCTCCGTTCGGACCTAATCTAGCCTCTGGGAGTCTCCTTTGGGGTCTCCTGTTGCGTGCGGGGCTGCTCTATTCCAGCCTTTTGTGCTTACGGAGCTCCGATATTCGGTCCTGTTCTAGCATGCGGAGCTCCGCTACTCAGGCCTGATTGTGCGTGCGGGGCTCCGCTACTCGGGCCTGTTGGTGCATGCGGGGCTCCACTACTTGGGCCTGTTCGTGCATGCGGGGCTCCGCTACTCGGGTCTGTTCGTGCTTGCAGGGCTCTGCTACTCGGGCCTGTTCGTGCGTGCGGGGCTCCGCTATTCAGGCCTGATAGTGTGTGCGGGGCTCCTCTCTTCAGGCCTGTCCTTCCCTGCGGGACTCTATTCGGGCCTATACTTCCCTGCGGGACTCTGTTCGGGCCTATTCTGGCCTGCGAGACTCTCCGTTCGCTCCTATCGTGGTCTGCGGGACCCTCGTTCGGGCCCATTCTCGCCTTCGAGACCCTCTGTTCGGGCTTTTCTGACCTGCGGGACTCTCCGTTCGGGCCTATTCTTGTGAGCGGGTCTCTATTCGGGCCTATTTTTGCCTAAGGGCTCCTCTATTCGGGCCTATTCTGGCCTGCGGGACGCTCCGTTCGGGCCTATTCTCACCTGGGGAACTCTCCGTTCGGGCCTCTCTGGCCTTCGGGACTCTGTTCGGGTCTCTTCTTGCCAGCGGGGCTCTTCGTTTGGGCCTATTCTTGCCTGCAGGACTCTGTTCGGGCCTCTTCTTGCCTGCACAGCCCCTCTACTCGGGCCTCTTTTTGCCTGCGGGACTCTGTCCAGGCCTATTGTTGCCCCCGGAAAACTCCGTTCGGTCCTATTCTGGCTTGTGGGACTCTGTTCTGGCCTATGCTTGCCTGCGGGAATCTCCTTTCAGGGTTATGCTGACCTGTGGGATTCTCAGTTTGGGCGTATTCTCGCCTGCAGGACATCTCTTCGGGCCTATTCTCGCCCGCGGGACCCTCCGTTCGGTCGTTTCTGGCCTGCGGGACTCTCCGTTCGGGCCTAATCTTGGGAGCGGGAGCGGGACTCTACTCGGGCCTATTCTTGCCTAGGGGCCTCTTCTATTCGTGCTTATTCTTGCCAGTGGGACTCTGTTCAGACCCGTTCTTGCCTGCAGGATTCTGCGTTCGGGCTTATTCTTGCTTGCCGGACAGTGTTCGGGCGTCTTCTTGCCAGCACGGCTCCTCTACTCGGGCCTCATTTTGCCTTCGGGACACCGTTCGGGTCTATTCTTGGTCCGGGAATCTCCGTTCGGGCCTATGCTGGCCTGCTGGACTCTGTTCGGGCCTATGCTTGCCTGCGGGAATGGCCGTTCGGGCCTATGTTGGCCTGCGGGACTCTCCGTTCGGGCCTTTCTGGCCTGCGGGACTCTCCGTTCGGGCCTATTCTCTGGAGCGGGACTTTACTCGGGCCTATTCTTGCCTCCGGGGCTCCTCTATTCTTGCCTATTCTTGCCTCCGGGAATCTCCGTTCTGGCCTGTTCGGGCCTGCGGGACTCTGTTCGGGCCTATGCTTGCCTGCAGGAATCTCTCTTCCGCCCTACTCTGTCCTGCGGGACTCTATTCGGGCGTATACTTCCCTGCGGGACTCTGTTCGGGCCTATTCTGGCCTGCGAGACTCTCCGTTCGCTCCTATCGTGGTCTGCGGGACCCTCGTTCGGGCCCATTCTCGCCTTCGAGACCCTCTGTTCGGGCTTTTCTGGCCTGCGGGACTCTCCGTTCGGGCCTATTCTTGTGAGCGGGTCTCTATTCGGGCCTATTTTTGCCTAAGGGCTCCTCTATTCGGGCCTATTCTGGCCTGCGGGACGCTCCGTTCGGGCCTATTCTCACCTGGGGAACTCTCCGTTCAGGCCTCTCTGGCCTTCGGGACTCTGTTCGGGTCTCTTCTTGCCAGCGGGGCTCTTCGTTTGGGCCTATTCTTGCCTGCAGGACTCTGTTCGGGCCTCTTCTTGCCTGCACAGCCCCTCTACTCGGGCCTCTTTTTGCCTGCGGGACTCTGTCCAGGCCTATTGTTGCCCTCGGAGAACTCCGTTCGGTCCTATTCTGGCTTGTGGGACTCTGTTCTGGCCTATGCTTGCCTGCGGGAATCTCCTTTCAGGGTTATGCTGACCTGTGGGATTCTCAGTTTGGGCGTATTCTCGCCTGCAGGACATCTCTTCGGGCCTATTCTCGCCCGCGGGACCCTCCGTTCGGTCGTTTCTGGCCTGCGGGACTCTCCGTTCGGGCCTAATCTTGGGAGCGGGAGCGGGACTCTACTCGGGCCTATTCTTGCCTAGGGGCCTCTTCTATTCGTGCTTATTCTTGCCAGTGGGACTCTGTTCAGACCCGTTCTTGCCTGCAGGATTCTGCGTTCGGGCTTATTCTTGCTTGCCGGACAGTGTTCGGGCGTCTTCTTGCCAGCACGGCTCCTCTACTCGGGCCTCATTTTGCCTTCGGGACACCGTTCGGGTCTATTCTTGGTCCGGGAATCTCCGTTCGGGCCTATGCTGGCCTGCTGGACTCTGTTCGGGCCTATGCTTGCCTGCGGGAATGGCCGTTCGGGCCTATGTTGGCCTGCGGGACTCTCCGTTCGGGCCTTTCTGGCCTGCGGGACTCTCCGTTCGGGCCTATTCTCTGGAGCGGGACTTTACTCGGGCCTATTCTTGCCTCCGGGGCTCCTCTATTCTTGCCTATTCTTGCCTCCGGGAATCTCCGTTCTGGCCTGTTCGGGCCTGCGGGACTCTGTTCGGGCCTATGCTTGCCTGCAGGAATCTCTCTTCCGCCCTACTCTGGCCTGCGGGACTCTGTTCGGGCCTATTCTTGCTCCGGGAATCTCCGTTCGGGCGTACCCTGGCTTGCGGAACTCTGTTCAGGCCTATGCTTGCCTGCATGGAATCTCTGTTCCGCCCTACTCTGGCCTGCGGGACTCTGTTCGGGCCTCTTCTTGCCTGCACGGCTCCTCTACTCAGGCCTATTTTTGCCTGTGGGACTCTATTGGGGCCTATTCTTGCCTCCGACAATCTCCGTTCGGGCCCATTCTGGCCTGCGGGACTCTTCGTTCGGGCCTAGGCTTCCCTTCTCAATGTCCGTTCAGGCGTTTGCTGGCCTGCGGGACTCTGTTCGGGCCTTTGGTTGCTTTCGGAAATCCCCGTTCTGGCCTGTTCTGGCCTGCGGAATTCTGTTCGGGGCTATTCTTGCTCCGGGAATCTCTGTTTGGGACTATTCTGGCCTGTGGGACTCTGTTCGGGCCCATGCCTGCCTGCGGGGCTCTCTGTTCAGGCCTTTTTCGCCTACGGGACTCTCCGTTCGGGCCTATTCTCTGGAGCGGGACTTTAGTCGGGCCTATTCTTGCCTACGGGGCTCCTCTATTCTTGCCTCTGGCATTCTGTTCGGGCCTATTCTTGTCTGCGGGACTCTCCGTTTGAGCCTATTCTTGCCTGTGGGTTCTCCATTCAGGGCTACTCTTGCCAGCGGGACTCTGTTCGTGCCTCATCTTGCCTGCATGGCTGCTCTACTCGGGCCTATTCTTGCCTGCGGGACTCTGTTCGGGCCTATCCTTGCTGCGGGAATCTCCGTTCGGGCATACCCTGGCCTGCGGGACTCCGTTCGGGCCTATTCTGGCCTGCGGGACTCTGTTTGGGCCTATGCTTGCCTGCAGGAATCTCTGTTCCGGCCTATTGTGGCCTGCAGGACTCCCCGTTCGGGCCTGTTCTGGCCTGCGGGACTCTGTTTGGGCCTATGCTTGCCTACGGGAATCTCCGTTCAGGCGTATGCTGGCCTGCGGTATTCTCAATTTGGGCATATTCTCTCGCCTGCGGGACTTTCCTTTGGGCCTATTCTCGCCTGCGCAACTCTCCGTTCGGGCCTATTCTTGCCTGCGGGTCTCTCCGTTCGGGACAATTCTGACCTGCAAAACTCTCCGTTCGGACCTAATCTAGCCTCTGGGAGTCTCCTTTGGGGTCTCCTGTTGCGTGCGGGGCTGCTCTATTCCAGCCTTTTGTGCTTACGGAGCTCCGATATTCGGTCCTGTTCTAGCATGCGGAGCTCCGCTACTCAGGCCTGATTGTGCGTGCGGGGCTCCGCTACTCGGGCCTGTTGGTGCATGCGGGGCTCCACTACTTGGGCCTGTTCGTGCATGCGGGGCTCCGCTACTCGGGTCTGTTCGTGCTTGCAGGGCTCTGCTACTCGGGCCTGTTCGTGCGTGCGGGGCTCCGCTATTCAGGCCTGATAGTGTGTGCGGGGCTCCTCTATTCAGGCCTGTCCTTCCCTGCGGGACTCTATTCGGGCCTATACTTCCCTGCGGGACTCTGTTCGGGCCTATTCTGGCCTGCGAGACTCTCCGTTCGCTCCTATCGTGGTCTGCGGGACCCTCGTTCGGGCCCATTCTCGCCTTCGAGACCCTCTGTTCGGGCTTTTCTGGCCTGCGGGACTCTCCGTTCGGGCCTATTCTTGTGAGCGGGTCTCTATTCGGGCCTATTTTTGCCTAAGGGCTCCTCTATTCGGGCCTATTCTGGCCTGCGGGACGCTCCGTTCGGGCCTATTCTCACCTGGGGAACTCTCCGTTCGGGCCTCTCTGGCCTTCGGGACTCTGTTCGGGTCTCTTCTTGCCAGCGGGGCTCTTCGTTTGGGCCTATTCTTGCCTGCAGGACTCTGTTCGGGCCTCTTCTTGCCTGCACAGCCCCTCTACTCGGGCCTCTTTTTGCCTGCGGGACTCTGTCCAGGCCTATTGTTGCCCCCGGAAAACTCCGTTCGGTCCTATTCTGGCTTGTGGGACTCTGTTCTGGCCTATGCTTGCCTGCGGGAATCTCCTTTCAGGGTTATGCTGACCTGTGGGATTCTCAGTTTGGGCGTATTCTCGCCTGCAGGACATCTCTTCGGGCCTATTCTCGCCCGCGGGACCCTCCGTTCGGTCGTTTCTGGCCTGCGGGACTCTCCGTTCGGGCCTAATCTTGGGAGCGGGAGCGGGACTCTACTCGGGCCTATTCTTGCCTAGGGGCCTCTTCTATTCGTGCTTATTCTTGCCAGTGGGACTCTGTTCAGACCCGTTCTTGCCTGCAGGATTCTGCGTTCGGGCTTATTCTTGCTTGCCGGACAGTGTTCGGGCGTCTTCTTGCCAGCACGGCTCCTCTACTCGGGCCTCATTTTGCCTTCGGGACACCGTTCGGGTCTATTCTTGGTCCGGGAATCTCCGTTCGGGCCTATGCTGGCCTGCTGGACTCTGTTCGGGCCTATGCTTGCCTGCGGGAATGGCCGTTCGGGCCTATGTTGGCCTGCGGGACTCTCCGTTCGGGCCTTTCTGGCCTGCGGGACTCTCCGTTCGGGCCTATTCTCTGGAGCGGGACTTTACTCGGGCCTATTCTTGCCTCCGGGGCTCCTCTATTCTTGCCTATTCTTGCCTCCGGGAATCTCCGTTCTGGCCTGTTCGGGCCTGCGGGACTCTGTTCGGGCCTATGCTTGCCTGCAGGAATCTCTCTTCCGCCCTACTCTGGCCTGCGGGACTCTGTTCGGGCCTATTCTTGCTCCGGGAATCTCCGTTCGGGCGTACCCTGGCTTGCGGAACTCTGTTCAGGCCTATGCTTGCCTGCATGGAATCTCTGTTCCGCCCTACTCTGGCCTGCGGGACTCTGTTCGGGCCTCTTCTTGCCTGCACGGCTCCTCTACTCAGGCCTATTTTTGCCTGTGGGACTCTATTGGGGCCTATTCCTGCCTCCGACAATCTCCGTTCGGGCCCATTCTGGCCTGCGGGACTCTTCGTTCGGGCCTAGGCTTCCCTTCTCAATGTCCGTTCAGGCGTTTGCTGGCCTGCGGGACTCTGTTCGGGCCTTTGGTTGCTTTCGGAAATCCCCGTTCTGGCCTGTTCTGGCCTGCGGAATTCTGTTCGGGGCTATTCTTGCTCCGGGAATCTCTGTTTGGGACTATTCTGGCCTGTGGGACTCTGTTCGGGCCCATGCCTGCCTGCGGGGCTCTCTGTTCAGGCCTTTTTCGCCTACGGGACTCTCCGTTCGGGCCTATTCTCTGGAGCGGGACTTTAGTCGGGCCTATTCTTGCCTACGGGGCTCCTCTATTCTTGCCTCTGGCATTCTGTTCGGGCCTATTCTTGTCTGCGGGACTCTCCGTTTGAGCCTATTCTTGCCTGTGGGTTCTCCATTCAGGGCTACTCTTGCCAGCGGGACTCTGTTCGTGCCTCATCTTGCCTGCATGGCTGCTCTACTCGGGCCTATTCTTGCCTGCGGGACTCTGTTCGGGCCTATCCTTGCTGCGGGAATCTCCGTTCGGGCATACCCTGGCCTGCGGGACTCCGTTCGGGCCTATTCTGGCCTGCGGGACTCTGTTTGGGCCTATGCTTGCCTGCAGGAATCTCTGTTCCGGCCTATTGTGGCCTGCAGGACTCCCCGTTCGGGCCTGTTCTGGCCTGCGGGACTCTGTTTGGGCCTATGCTTGCCTACGGGAATCTCCGTTCAGGCGTATGCTGGCCTGCGGTATTCTCAATTTGGGCATATTCTCTCGCCTGCGGGACTTTCCTTTGGGCCTATTCTCGCCTGCGCAACTCTCCGTTCGGGCCTATTCTTGCCTGCGGGACTCTCCGTTCCGGCCTATTCTTGCCTGCGGGTCTCTCCGTTCGGGACAATTCTGACCTGCAAAACTCTCCGTTCGGACCTAATCTAGCCTCTGGGAGTCTCCTTTGGGGTCTCCTGTTGCGTGCGGGGCTGCTCTATTCCAGCCTTTTGTGCTTACGGAGCTCCGATATTCGGTCCTGTTCTAGCATGCGGAGCTCCGCTACTCAGGCCTGATTGTGCGTGCGGGGCTCCGCTACTCGGGCCTGTTGGTGCATGCGGGGCTCCACTACTTGGGCCTGTTCGTGCATGCGGGGCTCCGCTACTCGGGTCTGTTCGTGCTTGCAGGGCTCTGCTACTCGGGCCTGTTCGTGCGTGCGGGGCTCCGCTATTCAGGCCTGATAGTGTGTGCGGGGCTCCTCTCTTCAGGCCTGTCCTTCCCTGCGGGACTCTATTCGGGCCTATACTTCCCTGCGGGACTCTGTTCGGGCCTATTCTGGCCTGCGAGACTCTCCGTTCGCTCCTATCGTGGTCTGCGGGACCCTCGTTCGGGCCCATTCTCGCCTTCGAGACCCTCTGTTCGGGCTTTTCTGGCCTGCGGGACTCTCCGTTCGGGCCTATTCTTGTGAGCGGGTCTCTATTCGGGCCTATTTTTGCCTAAGGGCTCCTCTATTCGGGCCTATTCTGGCCTGCGGGACGCTCCGTTCGGGCCTATTCTCACCTGGGGAACTCTCCGTTCGGGCCTCTCTGGCCTTCGGGACTCTGTTCGGGTCTCTTCTTGCCAGCGGGGCTCTTCGTTTGGGCCTATTCTTGCCTGCAGGACTCTGTTCGGGCCTCTTCTTGCCTGCACAGCCCCTCTACTCGGGCCTCTTTTTGCCTGCGGGACTCTGTCCAGGCCTATTGTTGCCCCCGGAAAACTCCGTTCGGTCCTATTCTGGCTTGTGGGACTCTGTTCTGGCCTATGCTTGCCTGCGGGAATCTCCTTTCAGGGTTATGCTGACCTGTGGGATTCTCAGTTTGGGCGTATTCTCGCCTGCAGGACATCTCTTCGGGCCTATTCTCGCCCGCGGGACCCTCCGTTCGGTCGTTTCTGGCCTGCGGGACTCTCCGTTCGGGCCTAATCTTGGGAGCGGGAGCGGGACTCTACTCGGGCCTATTCTTGCCTAGGGGCCTCTTCTATTCGTGCTTATTCTTGCCAGTGGGACTCTGTTCAGACCCGTTCTTGCCTGCAGGATTCTGCGTTCGGGCTTATTCTTGCTTGCCGGACAGTGTTCGGGCGTCTTCTTGCCAGCACGGCTCCTCTACTCGGGCCTCATTTTGCCTTCGGGACACCGTTCGGGTCTATTCTTGGTCCGGGAATCTCCGTTCGGGCCTATGCTGGCCTGCTGGACTCTGTTCGGGCCTATGCTTGCCTGCGGGAATGGCCGTTCGGGCCTATGTTGGCCTGCGGGACTCTCCGTTCGGGCCTTTCTGGCCTGCGGGACTCTCCGTTCGGGCCTATTCTCTGGAGTGGGACTTTACTCGGGCCTATTCTTGCCTCCGGGGCTCCTCTATTCTTGCCTATTCTTGCCTCCGGGAATCTCCGTTCTGGCCTGTTCGGGCCTGCGGGACTCTGTTCGGGCCTATGCTTGCCTGCAGGAATCTCTCTTCCGCCCTACTCTGGCCTGCGGGACTCTGTTCGGGCCTATTCTTGCTCCGGGAATCTCCGTTCGGGCGTACCCTGGCTTGCGGAACTCTGTTCAGGCCTATGCTTGCCTGCATGGAATCTCTCTTCTGGCCTATTGTGGCCTGCAGGACTCTCCGTTCGGGCCTATTCTGGCCTGCAGGACTCTGTTTGGGCCTATGCTTGCATGCGGGAATCTCCGTTCAGGCGTACGCTGGCCTGTGGGTCTCTCCGTTCGGGCCTATTCTTGCCTGCGGGACTCTCCGTTTGGGCGTATTCTTGCCCGCGGGACTCTGTTCGGGCCTCTTCTTGCCTGCACGGCTCCTCTACTCGGGCCTATTTTTGCCTGTGGGACTCTATTGGGGCCTATTCTTGCCTCCGACAATCTCCGTTCGGGCCTATTCTGGCCTGCGGGACTCTTCGTTCGGGCCTAGGCTTCCCTTGGGCAATGTCCGTTCAGGCGTATGCTGGCCTGCGGGACTCTGTTCGGGCCTTTGGTTGCTTTCGGAAATCCCCGTTCTGGCCTGTTCTGGCCTGCGGAATTCTGTTCGGGGCTATTCTTGCTCCGGGAATCTCTGTTTGGGACTATTCTGGCCTGTGGGACTCTGTTCGGGCCCATGGCTGCCTGCGGGGCTCTCTGTTCAGGCCTTTTTCGCCTACGGGACTCTCCGTTCGGGCCTATTCTCTGGAGCGGGACTTTAGTCGGGCCTATTCTTGCCTACGGGGCTCCTCTATTCTTGCCTCTGGCATTCTGTTCGGGCCTATTCTTGTCTGCGGGACTCTCCGTTTGAGCCTATTCTTGCCTGTGGGTTCTCCATTCAGGGCTACTCTTGCCAGCGGGACTCTGTTCGTGCCTCATCTTGCCTGCATGGCTGCTCTACTCGGGCCTATTCTTGCCTGCTGGACTCTGTTCGGGCCTATGCTTGCTGCGGGAATCTCCGTTCGGGCATACCCTGGCCTGCGGGACTCCGTTCGGGCCTATTCTGGCCTGCGGGACTCTGTTTGGGCCTATGCTTGCCTGCAGGAATCTCTGTTCCGGCCTATTGTGGCCTGCAGGACTCCCCGTTCGGGCCTGTTCTGGCCTGCGGGACTCTGTTTGGGCCTATGCTTGCCTACGGGAATCTCCGTTCAGGCGTATGCTGGCCTGCGGTATTCTCAATTTGGGCATATTCTCTCGCCTGCGGGTCTTTCCTTTGGGCCTATTCTCGCCTGCGCAACTCTCCGTTCGGGCCTATTCTTGCCTGCGGGACTCTCCGTTCCGGCCTATTCTTGCCTGCGGGTCTCTCCGTTCGGGACAATTCTGACCTGCAAAACTCTCCGTTCGGACCTAATCTAGCCTCTGGGAGTCTCCTTTGGGGTCTCCTGTTGCGTGCGGGGCTGCTCTATTCCAGCCTTTTGTGCTTACGGAGCTCCGATATTCGGTCCTGTTCTAGCATGCGGAGCTCCGCTACTCAGGCCTGATTGTGCGTGCGGGGCTCCGCTACTCGGGCCTGTTGGTGCATGCGGGGCTCCACTACTTGGGCCTGTTCGTGCATGCGGGGCTCCGCTACTCGGGTCTGTTCGTGCTTGCAGGGCTCTGCTACTCGGGCCTGTTCGTGCGTGCGGGGCTCCGCTATTCAGGCCTGATAGTGTGTGCGGGGCTCCTCTATTCAGGCCTGTCCTTCCCTGCGGGACTCTCTTCGGGCCTATTCTGGCCTGCGAGACTCTCCGTTCGCTCCTATCGTGGTCTGCGGGACCCTCGTTCGGGCCCACTCTCGCCTTCGAGACCCTCTGTTCGGGCTTTTCTGGCCTGCGGGACTCTCCGTTCGGGCCTATTCTTGTGAGCGGGTCTCTATTCCGGCCTGTTTTTGCCTAAGGTCTCCTCTATTCGGGCCTATTCTGGCCTGCGGGACTCTCCGTTCGGGCCTATTCTTGCCTGCGGGACTCTCCGTTTGGGCGTATTCTTGCCTGCGAGACTCTGTCCGGGCCTCTTCTTGCCTGCACGGCTCCTCTACTCGAGCCTGTTCTCACCTCCGGGACGCTGTTTCGGCCTAGTCTTGCCTCCGGGAATCTCCGTTCAGGCCTACCTTTGCCTTCGGTACACTGTTCGGGCCTATGCTTGCCTGCGGAAATCTCTGTTCTGGCCTAGTCTGGCCTGCGGAATTCTGTGTGGGCCTATGCTTTTTTGCGGGAATCTCCGATCGGGCCTAGTCTCACCCGAGGAACTCTCCGTTCGGGCCCAGTTTGGCCTGCGGATTTCTCCGTTCGGGTCTCTTCTTGCCTGTGGGACTCTGTGCGGGCCTATGCTTGCCTGCGGCTGTATCCGTTTGGGCCTTTCTGGCCTGCAGGACTCTTTCTTCAGGTGTATTCTTGCTGGCAGGACTGTCTGTTCGGGCTTATGTTGGCCTGTGAGATTCTCAGTTTGGGAGGATTCTCGCCTGCGTGACTTTCTTTCGGGTATATTCTGGCCTGCGGAACTCTCCGTTCGGGCCTATTCTTGCCTGCGGGTCTCTCCGTTCGGGACTATTTTTACCTGCTGAACTCTCCATTCGGACCTAATCTTGCCTGCGGGAGTCTGCTCTCCAGTCTCCTCTTCCATGCAGGGCTCCTCTATTCTGGCCTTTTCTGCTTGCGAAGCTCCGTTATTCGGCCTTGTTCTAGCCTGCGGAGGTTCGGTATCCGGGCCCAATCATGCGTGCTGGCCTCCGCTACTCAGGTCTGTTCGGCGTGCGGGGCTCCACTACTCAGGCCTGTTCGTGTGTGCAGGGCTCCGCTACTCCGGCCTGTGCGTGCTGGGCTCTGCTACTCGGGTCTGTTCGTGCGTGCGTGGCTCCGCTACTTGGGCCTGTTCGTGTGTGTGAGGCTCTGCTATTCGGGCCTGATCGTGCGTGCGGGGCTCGGCCACTCGGGCCTGTTCGTGCTTGTGGGGCTACGCTACTCGGGCCTGTTCGTGCGTGCAGAGCTCCGCTATTTGGGCCTGGTCGTGCGTACGGGGCTCCGCTACTCCGGCCTGTTCATACGTGCGGAGCTCCGCTATTCGGGCCTGATCCTGCTTGCGGGACTAGGCTATTCGGGCGTATTTGTGCGTGCAGGGCTCCTCTATTCAGGTCTCTTCCTGCCTGTGGGACTCTATGCAGGCCTATTCTTGCCTGAGGAACTCTGTTCGGCCCTATTCTTGCCTGCGGGACTCTCCGTTCAGGCCTGTTCTTGCCTGTGGGACTCTGTTCGAGCCTATTCTTGCATGCACGGCTCCTCTACTCGAGCCTGTTCTTGTCTGCAGGACTCTGTTCGGGCCTATTCTTGCCTCCGGGAATCTCGATTCGGTCCTATTCTAGCCTGCGGGACTCTCCGTTCGGGCCTTTCTGGCCTGCGGGACTCTCCGTTCGGGCCTTTCTGGCCTGCGGGACTCTCCGTTCTAGCCTATTCTTGACTGCGGGACTCTCTTTTCGGGACTATTTTACCTGCTGAACTCTCCATTCGGATCTAATCTTGCCTGCGGGAGTCTCCTTTCGAGTCTCCTCTTGCAGGCGGGGCTCCTCTATTTGGGCCTTTTGTGCTTACGGAGCTCCGTTATTCGGTCTTGTTCTAGCCTGCGCAGCTCTGGTATTCGGGCCTGATCATGCATGCGGGGCTCTGCTACTCGAGCCTGATCGTGCGTGGGGATCTCCGCTACTCGGTCCTGTTCGTGCGTGCAGAGCTCCGCTACTCGGGCCTGATACTGCGTGCGGGGCTCCTGTGTTCGGGCCTGTTCGTGCGTGCGGGGTTCCTCGATTCAGGTCTCTTCTTGCCTGTGGGACTCTATGCGGGCCTATTCTTGCCTCAGGGGACTCTGTTTGGGTCTCTTCGTGCCTGCAGGACTCTGTTTCAGCCTATCCTTTCCTGTGGGGCTTCTCTATTCGGGCCTTTCTGGCCTGTGGGACTCTCCGAGCCTATTCTCTCGACCGGGACTCTACTCGGGCCTCTTCTTGCCTACGGGGCTCCTCAATTGGGGCCCATTCTGGCCTGCGCGACTCTGTTCGGGCCTATTCTTGCCTGCGGGACTCTCCGTTCAGGCTTATTCTTGCCTTCGGGACTCTGTTCGGGCCTCTTCTTCCCTGCACAGTTCCTCTACTCGGGCCTATTCTTGCCTGCGGGACTCTGTTCGGGCCTATGCTTGCCTGCAGCAATATCCGTTCGGGCCTTTCTGGCCTGCAGGACTCTTTCTTCAGGTGTATTCTTGCTGGCAGGACTGTCTGTTTGGGCTTATGCTGTCCTGTGAGATTCTCAGTTTGGGAGTATTCTCGTCTGCGGGACTTGCCTTATGGCCTATTCTGGCCTGCGGACTCTGTTCGGGCCTATGATTGCCTCGGGGAATCTCCGTTCGGGCCTATTCTGGCCTGCGGGACTCTATTCGGGCCTACGCTTGCCTGCGGGGCTCTCCGTTCGGGCCTTTCTGGCCTGCGGGTCTCTCTGTTCGGGCCTATTCTCTGGAGCGGGACTTTACTCGGGCCTATTCTTGCCTACGGGGCTCCTCTATTCGGGCCTATTCTTGCCTCCGGGAATCTCCGTTCTGACCTATTCTGGCCTGCTGGACTCTCTTCGGGCCTGTGCTTGCCTGCAGGAATCTTCGTTCAGGCGTAGGCTGGCCTGCGGTATTCTCAGTTTGGGCGTATTCTCGGCTGCGGGAATTCCTTTTGGGCCTATTCTAGCCTGCGGACTGTCCAGTCGGGCCTAGTCTCACCTGCGGGACTCTCCGTTCGGGCCTATTCTGGACTGTGGGACTCTCCATTCAGGTCTATTCTTGCCTGCAGGAGTCTCCGTTCCGGCCTATGGTGGCCTGCGGGATTCTCACTTTGGGTCTATTTTCGCCTGCGGGACTCTCCTTTTGGGCCTATTCTTGCCTGCGGGACTCTCCACTTGGGCCTATTCTTGCCTGCGGGACTCTCCATTCGGGCGTATTCTCGCCTACGGGACTCTCCGTTCAGGTCTATTCTTGCCTGCAGGACTCATCGTTCGGGCTTATGCTGACCTGAGGGATTCTCAGTCTGGGCGTGTTCTTGCCTGCAGGACTTCCCTTCAGGCCTATTCTTACCTGCGGGACTCTCCATTCAGGCTCATCCTTGCCTGCAAGACTCTCTGTTCAAACCTATTCTTGTCTGCAGTACTCTCCGTTTGGGACTATTCTTACCTGCAGAACTCTCCTTTCGGGCCTAATCTTGCCTGCGGGAGTCTCCTTTCGGGCCTCCTCTTGCATGCGGGGCTCCTCTATTCGGACCTTTTGTGCTTATGGAGTTCCGATATTCAGTCCTGTTCTAGCCTGCGAGCTCCGCTATTCGGGCTTGTTCATGGCTGTGGCGCTCCGCTACTCGGGCCTGTTCGTGCATGTGGGGATCCACTATTCGGGCTTGTTCTTGCCTGCGGGACTGTATTTGGACCTATTCTTGCCTGCAGGACTCTGTTCTGGCCTCCTCTTGCCTGCGGGGCTCATCTATTTGGGCGTATTCTGGCCTGCGGGACTCTGTTTGGGTCTCTTTCTGACGGTGGGGCTCCTGTATTCGGGCCTATTCTGGCCTGCGGGACTGTCTGTTCGAGCCTATTCTTGCCAGCAGGAATCTCCGGGCCTATTCTCGCCTGTGGGACTCTCCCTTTGAGCCTATTCTTGCCTCTGGGAATCTCCGTTCGGGCCTATTTTGGCCTGCGGGACTCTCCATTCAGTACTATTCTCACCTGCGGGACTCTGTTCGGGACTATTCTTGCCTGTGGGATTCTCAGTTCGGGCCTCTTCTTGCCTGCACGCCTCCTCTACTCGGGCCTATTCTTGCCCACCGGACACTTTTTGGGCCTATTCTTGCCTGCAGGAATCTCCGTTTGGGCCTATTTTGGCCTGCGGGACCCTCCATTTGGGGCTATTCTTTCCTGCAGGACTCTCCATTCGGGCTTATTCTTGCCTGTGAGAGTCTCCATTCGGGCCTATTCTTGCCTGGGGTAGTTTCCTTTCGGAACTATTCTTACCTGCGGAGCTCACCGTTCAGGCCTATTCTTGCCTGCGGGAGTCTCCTTTCAGGCCTGTTCTTGCCTGCGGGGCTGCTCTATTCAGGCCTGTTCTTGCCTACGGAGCTCCGTTATTCATGCCTGTTCGAGCCTTCGGAGCTCTGCTATTCGGGCCTATTCTTGCCTGTGGGACTCTGTTCGGGCCTATTCTTGCTTGCGGGGCTCCTCTATTTGGACCTATTTTGGCCTGCGTGACTGTCCGTTCGAGCCTATTCTTGCCTGCACGAATCTCCATTGGGGCCTGTTCTTGCCTGCGGGACTCTTCTTTCGGGCCTATTCTTACCTACGGGACTTTCCATTCGGGTCTCTTCTTGCCTGCACGGTTCCTCTACTGGGGCCTATCCTTGCCTGCGAAACTCTGTTCAGGCCTATTCTTGCTTGCAGGATTCTCCGGGCCTATTCTCGCCTGCAGAACTCTCAGTTCGGGCCGATTCTTGCCTGCGGGACTCTCCGTTTGGAAGTATTCTTACCTGTGGAACTCTCCGTTCGGGCCTAATCTTGCTTGTGGGAGTCTCTTTCAAGCCTCCTCTTGAACACGAGGCTCCTCTATTTGGGCCATTTGTGCTTATGGAGTTCCGCTATTTGGTCCTGTTCTAGCCTGAGGAGCTCCGCTATTCAGGCCTGTTCGTGCATGCGGGGCTCTGCTACTGGGGCCTGTTCTTGCCTGCGGGACTCTATTCGGGCCTATTCATGCCTTTGGGAATCTCCATTAAGGCCTGTTCTTGCCTGCAGGACTCTCTGTTCGGGGCTCTTCTTGCCTGCAGGGCTCCTCTATTCGGCTCTATTCTGTCCTGCAGGATTCTCCGTTCAGGCCTATTCTTGCCTGCGGGACTCTGTTTGGGCCTATTCTTGCGTGCAGGGCTCCTCTATTCGGGCCAATTCTTGCCTGTGGAAATTTCCGTTCAGGCCTATTCTTACCTACGGGACTTTCCATTCAGGTCTCTTCGTGCCTTCACGGTTCCTCTACTCTGGCCTACCCTTGCCTGCGAAACTCTGTTCGGGCTTATTCTTGCCTGCAGGACTCTCCCTTCGAGCCTGTTCTTGTCTCTGGGAATCTCCGTTCGGGCCTATTCTGGCCTGTGGGACTCTCCGTTCAGGTCTATTTTTGCCTGCAGGATTCTCTGTGCCTATGCCAGTCTGCGGGATTCTCAGTTTGGGCATGTTCTCGCCTGCGGGACTTCCTTTCGGGCCTATTCTTGCCTGCGGGGCTCCTCCTTTTGGGCCTATTCTTGCCTGCGGGACTCTATTCGGGCCTATTCTTGCCTGTGCGAATCTCCCCTCGGGCATATTCTGGCCTGCAGGACTCTCCATTCGGGCCTATTCTTGCCTGTGGGATTCTCCGATTGGGCCTATTCTTGCCTGCGGTAGTCTCATTTCAGGAGTATTCTTGCCTGTTGGACACTCCTTTCCTGCCTACTCTTGCCTGTGGGGCTCTCTGTTCTGGCCTCCTTTTGCCTGCGGGGCTCCTCTATTCAACTTGTTTGTGCCTGCGGAGCTCCGCTATTCGCCCCTGTTCGTGCGTGCAGGGATCCACTATTCAGGCCTGTTCTTACCTGCAGATCTCCTCTATTTGGGCCTATTCTTGCCTGCAGGAATCTCTGTTTGGCATTGTTCTGGCCTGCGGGACTCTCTGTTCGGTCCTACTCTTGCCTCCTGGACCCTCCGTTAGGGACTATTCCTGCCTGCAGGAGTTTCCTTTCGGGACTATTCTTACTTGTGGAACTCTGATTTCAGGCTCCTCTCTTCAGACCCTTTTGTGCCTATGGAGCTCCATTATTCGTGCCTGTTCGAGCCTTTGGAGCTCCGCTCTTTGGGCCTGTTTGTGCGTGTGGGGCTCCAGTATTCAGGCCTCTTCATTTGTGTGGGGCTCCGCTATTCGGGCCTGTTTGTGCGTGCAGGACTCTCCATTCGGGCCTGTTCTTGCATGCGGGAGTCTGTTCGTGTCTATACTTGCCTGTGGGGTTCTTCTATTCAGGCCTATTCTTACCTGCGGAATTCTTTTCGGGCCTGTTCTTGCATGTAGGTCTCCTCTATTCAGGCCTATTCTTTCCTGTGGGTTTCCTCAATTCGGGCCTATTCTTGCCTGCAGGACTCTGTTCTGGCCTATTCTGGCCTGCAGGACTCTCCCTTTGGGCTTATTCTTGCCTACCGGACTCTCCGTTCGAGTCCATCCTCGCCTGCGGGACTCTCTGTTCGGGCCTGTTCTCGCATGCAGGACTCTCTGTTCGGGCCCATTCTCGCCTGAGAAACTCTCTGTTCGAGCCTATTCTTGCCTGCGGGACAGTCCGCTCGGGCCTATTCTGGCATGCAGGACTCTCCATTCGGACGTATTCCTGCCTGTGGAACCCTCCGTTTGGGCCTATTCTTGCCTGTGGGACTCTCCGTTTGGGCCTATTCTTGCCGGCGGGACTCTCATTTTGGGAGTATTCTTGCCTGTGGGACTCTCCTTTCCTGCCTACTCTTGCCTGTGGGGCTTTCCGTTCGGGCCTCCTTTTGACTATGGGGCTCCTCTCTTCAACTGGTTAATGCCTGCGGAGCTCTGCTATTAGTGCCTGTTCATGCCTGTGGGGATCCGCTATTCGGGCCTGTTCTTGCCTACGGGAATCATTCAGGCCCATTCTTGCCTGCGGGACTCTCCGTTCAGGCCCTTTCTCACTGCGGGACTCTCCGTTTGGGGCTATTCTTGCCTGCAAAACTCTCCATTCGGGCTTATTCTTTCCTGTGGGACTCTCCATTTGGGCTTAGACTTTCCTGTGGGACTCTCCGATCGGGACTATTCTTACCTGCGGAACTCTCCGTTCGGGCCTAATCTTGCCTGCGGGAGTCTTTTCGGGCCTCCTCTTGCCTGCGGGGCTCCTCTATTCAGGCCTGTTCATGCCTACGGAGCTCCATTATTCGTGCCTGTTCGAGCCTCCGGAGCTCCGCTATTCGGGCCTGTTCATGCGTGTGGGGCTCCGCTATTTGGGTGTGTTCTTGTGTGTGGGGCTGCGCTATTCGGGCCTGTTCGTGCTTGCTGGGCTTCGATATTCAGGCCTGTTCTTGTGTGCCCGGCTCCACTATTTGGGCTTGTTCTTGCATGCAGGGTCCTCTATTCGGGCATATCCATGCCTATGGGATATGTTCGCGCCTTTTCTTGCCTGCGGGACTCTATTCGGGCCTATTCTTGCCTGCGGGAGTCTCCACTTGGGCCTATTCTGGCCTGTGGGTCTCTCCGTTTGGGCCTATTCTGGCCTGCGGGACTCTCCGTTTTGGCCTATTCTCGCCAACTGAATTTTGTATTTGGGCCTATTCTCTCCTCTGGGACTCTCCGTTCGGGCCTATTGCTTGCAGGAGTCTCCATTCAGGCCTATTCTTGCCTGTGGGACTCTCCGTTCGGGGCTATTCTTGCCTGCGGGACTCTCCATTTGGGCTTATTCTTGCCTGCAGAACTCTCTGATTGGGAGTATTCTTACCTGCAAAACTCTCCATTCGGGCCTAATCTTTCCTGCGGAGTCTCCTTTCAGGCCTCCGCTTGCGTGCAAGGCTCCTCTATTCGGGCCTGTTCGTGCCTACAGAGCTCTGCTATTCATGCCTGTTCAAGCCTTCAGAGCTCCCCTAATTCAGGTCTGTTCATGTGTGCAGGGTTCCGCGACTTGGGCCTGATTGTGCATGCCAGGCTCCGCTACTCGGGAATATTGAATATAGAAGGATATAGTGTATAGAAGAATATTGAACATAGAACACAGAAGATAGAGTACAGACTATAAAAGAATATAGAAAATAGTAGACTATAGACTATACAACAATATGGAATAGAGAAGAACATAAACAAGAATATAGATTATAGAATAAACATTACAGAAGAATATAGAATACAGAATATAGAAGAATATCGACTACAAACAACATAGAGGAATATAGAATATAGAAGGTTATAGAAAATACAAGAAAAAGAATATAGTGTAATGTGGAATACAGAATATAGAAGAATACAGAATATGGAAGAAAAGAGAATATAAAAGAATTAGAATATAGAATACAGAGGAATACAGAATATACATTAGAGAAGAATATACACAATAGAAGACTATACTATATAGATTATAGAAGAATATAGAATACAGAATTTAGAATATAGAAAGTAGAATGTAGAACATAGAATATAAAATATAAAGACTATAGAATACAGAAAATTATGGAATGTAGAATGTAAAATACAGAAGAATATGGAATACAGAATATAGAAGAATATAGCATATAGAATATGGAACATAGAATATAACCTACAGAAAAACAGAGTGTATAGAAAAATAAAGAATATAGAACATAAAATTTTGAATATACAATACAGAATACAGAGTATGGATTTAGAACCTAGGATATGGAAATACATAGAAATAGAATATAAAAGAATATATAATGTAGAAGAATTTAGAATGTAGAGTATAGAATATAAAACACAGAATACAGAATATAGAAGAATTTAGAACATAGAATATAGAATATGGACTATAGGATATAGAGGAATATAGTGTATAGTACAGATGAACATAGAACGTGGAAGATACAATAGAGAATATAAAAGAAAAAAGAATAGAGAAGAATATAGAGTATAAAAAATATGGAATATGAAAAATAGGAGAATGTAAAATATAATTATGGAAGAATATAAAATATTGAAAAATATAGAATACAGAATATTGGAAAACATAGAGCATAAATTTAGAATATAGAAGATATAGGATATAGAATGCAGAATATAGAAGAATAAAGAATATAGATGACAGACTACGGAATATAGAAGATGGAACGTAGAAGAAAATAGAATATTGAAAAATATGGAATATAGGGAATAGGATATACAATACTGAAGAATACAGAATAGAGAAAGTAGAAGAATATAGATTACAAACTATAAAAGAATACAGAATGTAGAATACAAAATACGGAATAGAGAATACAAGAGAATATTAGATTACAGAAGAATACAGAATGTAGAGATTAGAAGGTAGAATATACAATAAAAATATAGAATATAGAAGAATATAGAATCCAGAAAAATTTAGAATATAAAATGCAGAATATAGAAGAAAATGGAATGTAGAATGGAGAACATAGACTATGGAATAGAGAATAAAGAATATTGAAAAATTTAGATTAGAGAATGTAAACTAAAATATTGAATATAAAATTTAGAATGTACAATACAGAATATAGAATATAGCGGAGAGAAGAATATAGAATTAGATTAAGAATGTAGAAGAGTATAGAATACAGAACATAGAAGAATACACAATGCAGAATGTAGAATACTGAATATGGAATATAGAATGTAGAATAGAGAAGAATATAGTGTATAAAAATTAGAATATAGAACATTGAATATGGAATATAGAATACAGAGTATGGAATAGAGAATATAGAAAAATATAGAATAGAGATAAAAATAGAATATAGAAAACAGTATGTACAAAGTAGAATATAAAATATAGAATAAAGAACAGAATATAGATGAATATAGATTATAGGATATAGAAGATTCTGAAATATAGAATGTAGAATTAAATATAGAATATAGAAGATGGAATATGAGAATGTAGAATGTAGAAATAGTATACAGAATATGCAATATGGAATATAGAATACAGAAAATTATAAAAAATATAGAATACAGAAAAACATTGAATATAGAATACAGACAATGCAATACAGAAAAATACAGAATGTAGAATACAGAATATAAAATATGGAATAAAAATACATAATATAGAGAATATACATTATAGAATATAGAAGATTATGGAATATAGAATGTAGAAAGTAAAATACAGAATATACTATATAGAAGAATATATGATACAGACGATGGAATAATATATAGAATGTAGAATATAGACAATTATATAGAAAAATATAGAATATAGAAAAAGAACATTGAATATAAAACAGAGTATAGAATATAGAAAATATAGAATATAGAACATAGACTAAAGAATGTAGAATACAAAATATAGACTATAAAATAAAGTATAAAAACAGAATATAGATTATAGAAGACAATGGAATATAGAATGTAAAATAAAGAATATAGAATATAGAAGAATACAGAATATAGAAGAATATAGAATATAGAAGGACGAATGTAGAATATGGAATATAGAATACAGAAAAATATAGTATTTAGAAGAATATGGAATATGGAAGAACTTAGAATATAGAATTTAGAATGCAGAATATAGAATACAGAACATAGAATATAGAAGAATTTAAAATATAGAATGCAGAAAGTAGAATATAGGATACAGAATATGAAATATGCAATATATAATGTAGAAGAATATTGTATGTAGAAAAACACAGAATATAGAACACCGAATATAGAATACAGAGTATGGAATATAGAATATACAAAAATATAGAATATAGAAGAACATTGAAGAACATAGATCATAGAATACAGAGAATTTAAAATATAGAATGTGGAACATAGGACACTGAAGATAGAATACAGCATATAAAAGAACTTTGAAAATAGAAGAATATAGTGTATAGAGGATTTGGAATAAAGAATATAGAATACACATTATAGAAGAATATAGCATAGGGAATACAGAATATAGAAGAAAATGGAAAATAAATTTAGAATACAGAAGATATAAAATGTATGATGTAGAATACAGATTATAGAATGCAAGTTACAGAATGAAGAATATAGATTATAGAATATAGAAAATTATAAATTATACAATATAGAAGATTATGGAATGTAGAATGCACAATGTAAAATATAGAACACCGGAGAAAATGGAATATGGAATATAGAAGAATATGGAATGTTGAATATAGTATCAAGAATATGGAATATAAAATACACAAAAATATAGTATATGTAAAAATACAGAAAATAGAAGATTGAATATAGAATATAGAAAAATCTAGAATATAGAATCTAGAAGAATATGGAATGTAGAATACAGAATGTAGAATATAGATTTTAGAATATAGAATATACAATACAGAATATGGAATATAGAACCTAGAATATGGAAAAATATAGAAATAGAATATAAAAGAATATACAACATAGAAGAATTTAGAATGTAGAATATAAAATACAGAATATAGAATATGGAAGAATTTAGAACGTAGAGTATAGAATGTGGACTATAGAATATAGAGGAATATAGTATATAGAAAAACAAAATATAGAAGATGCAATACAGAATATAAAAATAGAAGATACAATACAGAATATAGAAGAATATAGAGCATAGAAGAATATGGAATATTGAAAATAGGAGAATGCAGAATATAATTATAGAAGAATATAGAATACTGAAAAATATAGAATACAGAATATAGGAAAACAGAGCAAAAATTTAGAATATAGAAGATATAGGATATAGAATGCAGAATATAGAGGAATAAAGAATATAGATTTCAGACTACAGAATATAGAAGATAGAATGTAGAAGAAAGTAGAATATTGAAAAATATGGAATATAGGGTATAGGATATACATGATTGAAGAATAGAAAATAAAGTAGAAGAATATAGATTACAAAATATAGAAGAATATAGAATGTAGAATAGAGACTATGGAATAGAGAATATTAGATTACAGAAGAATATAGAGATTAGAAGGTAGAATATACACTAAAAATATAGAATATAGAATTCAGAAAAATTTAGAATATTAAAATGTAGAATATAGAAGAAAATGGAATGTAGAATGGAGAACATGGAATGTGGAATAGAGAATAGGAAGAATAAAGAATTTTGAAAAATTTATAATATAGAATGTAGACTGTAGAATATTGAATATAGATTTTAGAATGTACAGTATAGAATATAGAATATAGCAGATAGAAGAATATAGAGTATAACAGAAGAATGTAGAATGTAGAACAAGAACGTAGAAGAGTATAGAATACGTAACATAGAATATAGAATTCAGAATGTAGAATATGGAATATAGGATGTAGAATACAGAAGAATTTGGATATAAAAAATGTAGAATATAGAACAGAATATAGAACTTTGAATATGGAATATAGCATACAGAGTATGGAATAGAGAATATAGAAAAACATAGAATTGAGATAAATATTGAATACAGAAGAGAGTATGTACAAAGTAGAAAACAGAATATAAAATATAGAGTAAAGAACATAGAATATAGAAGAATATATATTATAGAATATAGAAGATTCTGGAATATAGAATGTACAATTAAATATAGGATATAGAAGATGGAATATAAGAGAATATAGAATGTAGAATATAGTTTACAGAATATGCAATATGGAATATAGAATACAGAAAATTATAAAAAATATAGAATATAGAAAACACCACTGAATATAGAATACAGACAATGGAATAGAGAAAATATGGAATTAAGAATGTAGGATACAGAATATAAAATACAGAATAAAAAAGACATAGAGAATATATATTATAGAATATAGAAGACTATGGGATATAGAATGTAGAATGTAAAAATAGAATATACAATATAGAAGAATATATGATACAGACTATAGAAGAATATAGAGTATAGAATGTAGAATATAGAGTACATAAAATTGTGTAGAAAAATACAGAATATAGAAAAAGAACTTTGAATATAGAACACAGAGTATGGAATATGGAATATAGAAAATATAGAGTACAGGAAAATATAGAATGTAGAATACAAAGTATAGAATATAAAATATATAAAAACACAGACTATAGAAGAATATAGATTATAGAATATAGAAAGTAATGGAATATAGAATGTAAAATACAGAATAAACAATATAGAAGAATATAGAAGGAAGAATGTAGAATATGGACTATAGAATAGAGAAAAATATAGTATATAGAAAATATGGAATATAGAATATGGAAGAACATAGAATATAGAATGTAGACTAAAAAATACAGAATATAGAATAATTTAAAATATAGCCTGCAGAATGTAGAATACAGAATATGGAATATACAATATAGACTATAGAAGAATATTGTATGTAGAAGAATACAGAACACTGAATATAGAATACAGAGTATGGAATATAGAATATACAAAAATGTAGAATATAGAAGACCATAGATTGTAGAAAATAGAGTATTTAATATATAGAATATAGAATATGGAGCATAGAACACTGAAGATAGAATACAGAATATAAAAGAACTTTGAAAATAGAATACAGTGTATAGAGGATTTGGAATAAAGAATAATATAGAATATACATTATAGAAGAGTAAAGAATATAGAAGAAAATAGAATATAAATTTAGAATATAGAATACAGAAGAATACAAAATGTAGAATACAGAATATAGAATGCAAAATATAGAATGAAGAATTTAGGAGAATATAGATTATAAAATATAGAAGATTAAAATTATACAATATAGAAGATTATGGAATATAGAATATGGAATACAGAAGAAAATAGAATGTTAAATATAGTATAAAGAATATGGAATATAGAATACACAAAAATGTATATGTAAAAATACAGAAAATAAAAGATTGAATATAGAATACAGAAAAATATAGAATCTAGAATGTAGAAGAATATAGAATGTAGAATATAGAAGATTTTAGAATATAGAATATACAATATGGAATATAGACTACAGAAAAATATAGTATAGAGGAAAATATAGAATGTACAACATCGAATATAGAATAGAGAGTATGGAATATAAGATATAGGAAAATATAGAATATAGAAGAACAGAATTTAGAATGTGGAATATCAAATATGGAATATAGAATATAGGAAGAATAGAAAAGAATATAGAAAATAGTAGAATATAGAATATAAAGAAAATGGAACATAGAAGAATTAAACAAGAATATAGATTATAGAATATACATTACAGAAGAATAGAGAATATAGAAGAATATCGAATATAAATTTAGAATATAGAAGAATATAGAATATAGAAGGCTATAGAAAATACAAGAAAAAGCATATAGTAGAAGGTAGAATACAGAATATGGAAGAATAGAGAATATAGAAGAATTAGAATACAGAATAAAGAAGAATATAGAATATACATTATAGAAGAATATACAAAATAGAAGACTATACAGAATATAGATTACAGAAAAACACAGAATACAGAATTTAGAATATAGAAAGTAGAATGCAGAATATAAAATATAGAATAAAGACTATAGAATACAGATTATAGAATATAGAAAGTTATGGAATGTAGAATGTAAAATATAGAAGATTATAGAATACAGAATATAGAAGAATACAGAATACAGAATGAAGGATGTAGAATATAGCATATAGAATACAGAATACGGAACTTAGACTATACCATACAGAAAAATATAGTATATAGAAATATAAAGAATACAGAACATAGAATTTTGAATGTAGAATACAGAGTATGGAATATAGAACCTAGAATATGGAAAAATATAGAAATAGAATATAAAAGAATATAGAATTTAGAATATAGAATATAGAATACAGAATATAGACTATAGAAGAATTTAGAATATAGAATATGGAGTATAGAATATACTATATAGAATATACAATATAGAAGAATATATGATACAGACTATAGAAGACTACATAGTATAAAAAGTAGAATATAGAATACAGAAAATTATATGGTGAAATATAGAATATAGAAAAAGAACATTGAATATAGAACACAGAGTATGGAATATAGAACATAGAAAATATAGAATATAGAAGAATATACAATATAAAACATAGTATATAGAATGTAGAATACAAAATATAGAATATGAAATAAAGCATAAAGAACACAGAATATAGAATATAAATTATGGAATATAGAAGATAATGGAGTATAGAATAAAGAATGTAAAATACAGAATATACAATATAGAAGAATATAGAATACAGAATATAGAATATAGAAGGAAAAATGTGGAATATGGAATATAGTACAGAAAAATATAGAAGTCTATGGAAGAACATAGAATTTAGAATGTAGAATATAGAATACATAACATAGAATATGGAAGAATTTAAAATATACAATGCAGAATGTAGAATATAGAATACAGAATATGAAATATGCAATATAGAATATAGGAAAATATTGTATGTGGAAAAACATAGATTATAGAACATCAAATATAGAATACAGAGTATGGAATATAGAATGTTCAAATATATAGAATATAGAAGAACATAGATTATAGAATATAGAGAATTTAAAATATAGAATATGGAACATAGAACACTGAAGATAGAATACAGAATATAAAAGAACTCTGAAAACAAAACAATATAGTGTATAGAGGATTTGGAGTAGAGAAGAATACAGAATATACATTATAGAAGAATATAGCATAAAGAATACAGAATATAGAAGAAAATAGAACATAAATTTAGTACATAGAATACAGAAAAATATAACATGCACCATGTAGAATACAGATTATAGAATGCAAAGTATACAATGAAGAATATAGGAGAATATAGAGTATAGAATATAGAAGATTATAAATTATACAATATAGAAAATAATGGAATATAGAATGTAAAATATAGAATATAGGAGAACATAGAATACAGAAGAATATAGAAGGCTATAGAAAATACAAGAAAACGAATATAGTAGAATGCAGAATACAGAATATTGAAGAATACAAAATATGGAATAGAGAATATAGAAGAATTAGGATATAGAATAAAGAATATAGAATAAACTTTATTGAAGAATGTACAGAGAACACTATACAATACAGAATATAGATTACAGAAGAATATAAAATATAGAATAAAGACTATAGAATATAGAATACAGATTGTAGAATATAGAGAATTACGGTATGTAGAATGTAAAATATAGAAGAATACAGAATATAGAAGAATACAGAATGTAGAATATAGAATACAGAACATGAAACATAGAATATACCATACGGAAAAATATAGTATATAGAAAAATGAAGAAAAGAGAACATAGAACTTTGAATATAGAATATGGAATATAGAAGCTAGAATATGGAAAAATACAGAAAGAGAATGTAAAAGAATATGGAACATAGAAGAATATAGAATTTAGAATGTAGAATATAAAATAAAGAATATAGAATATAGAACTTTAGAACGTAGAATATAGAACATAGAGGAATATATTATATAGAAGAACATAGAACATACAATACATAATATAGAAGAAAAAGGAATATAGAAGAATATAGAGTATAGAAGAATATGGAATACGGAAAATAGGAGAATATAGAATATAATTATAGAAGAATTTAGAATATTGAAAAGTATAGAATACAGAATACAGGAAAACATAGAGCATAAATTTAGAATATAGAAGATATAGGATATAGAATGCAGAATATAGAAGAATAAAGAATATAGATGACAGGCTACAGAATATAGAGGATGGAATGCAGAAGAAAATAGAGTATGGACAAATATGGAATATGGGGTATAGGATGTAGACTATTGAAGAATATAGAATAGAGAAAGTAGAAGAATAAAGATTACAAACTATAGAAGAATATAGAATGTAGAATAGAGAATATGGAATAGAGAATACAAGAGAATATTAGATTACAGAAGAATATAGAATATAGAGAGTAGAAGGTAGAATTTACAATAAAAATATAGAATATAGAAGAATATAGAATTCAGAAAAATTTAGAATATAGAATATAGAAGAAAATGGAATATAAAATGTAGAATGGAGAACATACAATGTGGAATAGAGTATGGAGAAGAATAAAGAATATTGTAAAATTTAGAATATAAAATGTAGACTGTATAATATTGAATATAGAATTTAGAATGTACAATATACAATATAGCAGAAGAATACAGATTATAACAGAAGAAAATAGAATGTAGAAGCGTATAGAATACAGAACATAGAAGAATACAGAATGCAGAATGTAGAATATGGAATATATAATACAGAATATAGCATATAAAATATTGAATATAGAGTATGGAATATAGAATACAGGGTATGGAATAGAGAATATAGAAAAATATAAAATAGAGATAAATATAGAATAAAGAATAGAGCATGTACAAAGTAGAATACAAAATATAGAATATAGAAGAATATAGAATATAGAAGATTGTGGAATATACAATGTAGAATTAAATATAGAATGTAGAAGATGGAATATAAGAGAATATAGAATGTAGAATATAGTATACAGAATATGCAATATAGAATACAGAAAATTATTAAAAAATATAGACTAGAAAAAATATTGAATATAGAATACAGGCAAGGGAATAAGAAATTTTTTTTATACTCTATATTCCATTGTCTTCCATATTCTATAATCTATATTCTGTGTTATTTATACTTTATTTCATATTTGATATTTTGTATTATACATTCTATATTCTGTTGTATATTCAATATTCTTCTATATTCTGTATTTTCTATATTCCATACTCTGTGTTCTATATTCGATGTTCTTTTTATATATTATATATTTTTCTATATAATTTCCTGTATTCTATATTCTACATTGTATAATCTATATTCTTCTATAGTCTGGATCATATATTCTTCTATATTGTATATTCTGTATTTTACATTCTAAATTCTATGTTCCATAATCTTCTATATTCTATAATGTATATTCTCTATATTATGTATTTTTATTCTATGTTTTATATTCTATATTCTGTATTCTACATTCTATATTTTTCTATATTCCATTGTCTGTATTCTCTATTCAATGTTTTTTCTATATTCTATATTTTATATAATTTTCTGTATTCTATATTGCATATTCTGTATACTATATTCTACACTGTATATTCCCTTACATTCCATCTTCTATATTTTGTATTCTACACTCTATATTTTCTTTTTTTTTTATATTCCATAGTTTGTGTTCTGTATTCAATGTTTTTTTCCTATGGTCTATATTTTTCTATATAATTTTCTGTATTCTACATTCTATACTCTATATTCTTCCATAGTCTGTATCATTTATTCTTCTATATTGTATATTCTGTATTTTACATTCTACATTCTATATTCCATAATCTTCTATATTCTATAATGTATATACTCTATATTATGCATTTCGTATTCTATATTTTATATTGTATATTTTGTATTCTACATTCTATATTTTTCTATATTCCATTGTCTGTATTTCATATTCAATGTTTTCCATATTCTATATTTTTATAATTTTATGTATTCTATATTCCATATTGCATATTCTGTAAACTATATTCTACATTTTTCCCTTATATTCCATCTTCTATATTCTATATTTAATATCTACATTCTATTTTCCAGAATCTTGTATATTCTATAATCTATATTCTTCTATATTCTGTGTTCTTGATACTATATTTTATATTCTATATTTAGTATTCTACTTTGTATATACTCTATTCTCTATCTCTATTCTATATTTTTCTATAATCTCCATTCCATGCTCTGTATTCTATATTCCATATTTGATGTTCTATATTCTATGTTCTATATTTTATATACAATATTCGTCTGTACTATATTCTATATTCCATATTCTGTATTCTACATTCTGCATTCTTCTATGTTCTGTATTCTATAGTTTTCTATATTCTTATTCTACATTCTATATTCTTCTGTTATAATCTATATTCTTCTATCTGCTATATTCTATATTCTACGTTCCGAATTCTATATTCAATATTCTACAGTCTACATTATATATTCTAAATTTTTCGATATTCTTTATTCTTCTCTATACTCTATTCCGTATTCTATGTTCTCCGTTCTACATTCTATATTCCATTTTCTTCTATATTCTATATTCTACATTTTATATTCTAAATTTTTCTGAATTCTATATTCTTCTATCTTCTATATTTTTATTGTATATTCTGCCTTGTAATGTGTATATTCTATATTCTTCTGTAATTTAATATTCTCTTGTATTCTGTCTTCCATATTCTCTATTCTACATTCTTCTATAGCTAGTAATCTATATTCTTCTACTTTATTCTATATTCTTCAGTAGTGTATATCCTATACCCTATATATGTCAATATTCTATTTTCTTCTACGTTGTATCTTCTATATTCTGTCAACTGTATTCTTTACTCTTCTATATTCTGCATTCTATATCCTATATCTTCTATGTCCTAAATTTATGCTCTATGTTTTCCTATATTCTGTATTCTATATTTTTCAATATTCTATATTCTATAATTATATACTACATTCTCCTATTTTGCATATTCCATATTTTTCTATAATCTATGTTCTCCTGTATTCTTTTTTCTTTTATATTCTGTATTGTATCTTCTATGTTCTTTGTTCTTCTATATACTATATTAAAGTATATTCTATAGTCCATATTCTGTATCCTACCTTCTAAATTCTTGCATGTTCTATATTTCATACTCTATATTCTACATTCCAAATTCTATATTCTTCTATGTTCTATATTCTTTTACATTCTATTTCTATAT